>NW_009934386.1:182669-280386 GCF_000696875.1 Nestor notabilis
TCAGCTAAATTTTAAAGCATAGGTGAAGGAGAAAGATGATATGAGATCACTACAAACAAATGAGGTATCCACTGCAACACCTTACGCTAAGAGAACTGCAGATAACATAGAGCCAAAATAAACATTTTGTATATTTATATTTTGACAGTGAATGTTTGGAAGGATAACAAAGGCTAATTCAAAAAAAAAGAATGGTATGCAAGTCAGCTTATTTTCCAGAGACAGCTAGAAATTTTAGAGCATACTTACTCAAAACAGGAATGGAACTATAGATCATTGAACTAATAAAAAAGTGACAGCAAGTGTGATGATATTTGTATGCCTGCATCAAATAACATCCTTGATATTCTAGACTCAAGGTATTTCCATAAAAGCTGTGAGGATGAACTCCAGGCTAGATCAGTATGAGTTTTGCTTGTAGGTTCAATGGGAGTTGATTTCAGTCTGGCAATATGAATTAAAAATGATAAAACTACACAATTACTGAGACAAATCCATGCCTTTATGCAGGTAGTTACTCGGCCTATTAGACATTGGTAGGCTAGTAAGGTTGTCATTTTGCTGTGTCTCTATGCTCATAAGTATGCCCATTTTGCTATGGGCCTGAACTGGGGGTTATTAAAGCTTAATGGGATCTCTGCACTGGCTTCATTGCACTATAGACAAGGCACATTAAATATGAAATCTGAATCAGCAACAGAATTTGAACAAAGATCAAAACACTCTTCACTGTTTGGAGATAAAAATTCTGCTAAATACTGCCTGTGTGCAGTCACAACAGTTGGGCTGATCTTCAAGCAGTTGACCTCTCATATCTCCATTTTTTGATGCTTGAGGGTTGAAACTAGTTTGCATGTGTATACATGAAAAAGGGGATCCTTTGTTCCCTTGCATTAATGTTATTGCTAAAATTTAAAGCAAATAATTGGTGGAAAAGGAAGCATTTCAGAAATTATCACTGAAAAAGAATACAAACCATCCAACCCTTCTTTTTTGCTATTTTTGTTATTCTTCCTTCCAAATTTTAATTCATCTTGTACCATCAGTTTGTTAATATTAGTTGCTCATATAACAGCGGAGCAAAATTCTGCAGATGGGAGGTAAAGGAAGTGAAGAGGGAAAATTCATTATCTGCTCCAGTTTGCAGGTGCTCAGCTTAGAACCACTGCTGAGTTAATTTTGATGAATAAATGGGCCAGGCAGCATTGACCAGATGGCTATCCAGAGGTTTTGGGTGCACCTAGCTGTACCTTTTCTTTACAGTAAACACAGCAAAAACATAACAGGGACTTCAAGTTCTAAGTCAGTGTTTTACCAAAGCACAAATTAAATTACAGAATTTTCAAACAGAGAAAACCAGAGTGTGATAAAGATAAAAGCCTGTGTTGAAGAATTCTCTTTCCTCTGATGTGGTTTACAGGGCATGTGCTTGATATTTCATTTTTACTTGAGTATCTTATATTGACTTCCTGGCTTGCAAAAAGCTCTACAAAATCCCCTCTGGGTCCCTAAGAGAGATTTTCTTTGTTCTGCCACCTCTGAGGCCTGTGCCTTTTTTTCCCCAAAGGTCTCCCCACCACTTTTCACTACCCTTTAGGCTCTCTCTGCTTTCCTGTTCTTCCTGCAAGCTTCATAGGCACCTGGAGATGTACCTGGCACCATGAGCAAATGAGAGACATACCCAACATCAGAGTCCCAGGTGTTAATATGGCTCTTTCAGTGTGTGCAACTTTATGCAAAGACTAAACTCTAAAAAGTTTGAAAATGGAGACCATCACATGTTGAATTCAACAGCAGTGGAATTGGAGAGGGGGAGTTGAAAAAATTCCATTGAATAGGACTGGAGTAGTTATTACTTGTTAGCTAGAAATCACCATAAAAATAAAAGATTGGTGAAATTGGAAAGACAGAAAGTGTAGCTTGTCATTCCAGATCTTCCTTGGTCTCCAGCCTCATTTGGACATGACATCTTCACGAAGCAGGTACAACAACATTTACGCAGGCCCTTCATAAGCGGTGGGTCATGGCAACTAAAATAATAAAGTTTATTCCATTCCATTTACCAACACTGTAAATACCTTATTTTTAAGAATTTCAGCAGAGAATATCCTGATCTTTTGCCCACCGACCAATTAATTAATTAATTTCTGACAGCTGATGGTTCATTAGTTAGAAATTTAGGGCCTCCATACCTGAAGAAGCACAAAATAAGAGTCACATTAATGAGCAAAGTCATGTACATGCATGAGCTCTGTGCCCTCATACAGGCACATCAACCTAAACCTGATAGTATTTTTTCTTGCTCTATTTTTGAACTATTTGGAAGTAAGAAATAACTAAAAAAGAACAGGAAATTTCTGGCTCATGCTGAATAGTTTCAAATCTGGACAGACTGGATAATATTGTTGATATGTTCAGTTGTTTATTCAAACTTTTTTGTTGGTTATCCAAGTTTTCCCTCTGAACCAGGGCTGATTGCATACTTCAAAATGGTGTTTGCAAACATTCTTCCGCATTCTGAGCAGCTGCTCCATTCATTCATGGGTTTGATGCTTTTTATTTACTATTCATGAACATCTGGACTATTAAGATTCTGTTTGCATAAATGGTTGAAGAATTACTGTTCCGTATATGAATACCTGTATAGCCCTCATGAAGAGTTAAGCATCCAAAATAAAAATAAATTGTTATGCATTTGGTAGTGATTTTTTCCCCCTGAATATCTTACTTGTCCACTTGTGAAGTAAAAATAACAACAAACATCACATTATTTGAATGGTAAAACACACCTTATAAAAGGAAATAGTTAATGGCTCATGAATGTCATACAGGCTAAAATTCATTAGCATGAGCTTTTCGTTAAAGACTTACTATTAACAATTTAGCCATTTTAAGAAGGAGGAGGAAAAGACATAAATCTTTGGATTGTTTATTCACATAAAATACATTTCATTTTTCCATAATGCTAAACTTTTGAGGTCTGCTTACTGCTAGCTAACTGTGAACCTACTTTGGTGTCTTTGAAGCATTGCTAACTTCAGTTTGGGATTTGTGTTTGTTGCCAGGGTTTATATCTTGATGGGTGCCAGATGACATATTCCTCCGCATTTTGGTAGGTACTTTGAGAATAAGATGTCTTTTACTACCTTTTCTTTTCTACCCAACTCATCATTTTCCACCCTGACTCTAAGCAGCTGTCACATGTTCTTCCCAGCTTCGTAAGCAGTAAGGATGAATGTGGGTGTTACAAGATTTGCACACTCACAACTTCCAGGTCTCCTATTTTCTTGGGGTTTTTAAATTGTCTTTCTGTACTTTTTCTTCCATTTTTCCCTGGTTTAGAGTGAAAGTACGCAAAAACTAGATCTTCTATATTGCTTTTTGAAATTTGAGATATTTAAAGTGAGACTATGCTTAATCTGTGGAGGAAACTCTGGCTATGATTAGCCATGTCTTGCCTACATTTCATGAAAAAAAGTGAATAATAAAACTGCATAAGCATAACCTTGCCATAAATCCCAGGATTTAGCCTCAGCTTGCTCCAGCTGAAGCAGCTATCAGTATCATTGAGCTACAGTCAATGTTTTTCTCACAAAATAGTATTGAAACCTTTAATATTACTAATTTAAAAAATAACTTTAAAAAATCTTCTCCAGAATATACAACTGAGAGAGGAAGTCAGCCACCTGCTAGAAAAGCAGATAAATGCCTAAAATTGTAGTTAAGGCACTCCCAGAAAAGTGATAGCCAGACTGAGGTTTGAGTCCCTAAGCCAAATTTGTCAGAACCAGCACACTCATTTCTAATGTAATGAGACATCCTGGTAAGCATGACTCAGTAACTGAAAAGGACAGGAGATGTATCATTTAGGGTCCATGGCCAAATGTCTGCTCACACTAGCCATCAATGTTTACATACAGTTCATGTGAATCCATGGAAAATGAGGATCATGATGTCTCTGTTAAGTTTTTCTGAAGTTAAATATTTAACAGTTATTGCGAGAGTAGTTTCCAACATAATGCTGAGCTGAGTTTTGTTTTGCTGCCCAGAGGCATGTTAACCAGGTACTTTCATGTGCAGCAGAACTTGCATATGAAATGAGGTGTATAAGCTTTTCTTGCATTATTGTGTGCAGTTTTTTGACATCAAACATTTCCATTACTCTCGGGAGGGTCATATTGTCTGTCATAAGAGGCCCTCTAGCACAGTTCTGTTTGGGAATTAGAGTTAAAATAGTATGAAATTTGGAATTTCTAAATTTCCATTGCATGCAAAAATATATAGCTCTATATAAACATGCTGTTTATTCAGCTCCAGTTCGTTCAGCAATACGCAGCATAATTAGAAATAATTATTTTCTAACACTTTGAAACACATAATTGACATAGAAGCATGAAGCATCCAAGTCTTGCAGATAATAGTAACAGTAATAAAAAAATAATAAAGAAATGCTTTGTATGAGAATATTTTTATACATTAATCTCAGTTTGGTAAACTGTAGGTTTTATATTTTGCAAACATTCAGATTCACAAGATCTTTTAAAACATTTATTTGACATTTCCCCTGATGGCGTACTTCAACACATTTTATGCTAGATTATTCTTCTAGTATATCTGGTTATTGTATTTTAGAACCTACAGTGCCTTAATACATATACTTACAGCTGCTGTAGACAAATTGTATTCACAAATTCAAACTTCTTACACTTGTTACTTGGTTTTGGAACCGAATGTGACTTAAAAGGAGGCAAACGTTACATCACAGAAAAAAAGTGGCTGGTGGTAGGTAAAAGCTTCTAATTGTTGCTTCACATTGACAGTGCTAACCAAAGACATCCTAATGTCAAACAGTGAGCAATTTGGTATTGAATAATATAACTGTCATATCTTTCTATACGATTTGCCACATCACATGCAGTATTTGATGGATGTTATTTCACTTGATGCCCAGATGTGATGAGGACTACAAAAGATACAGGTTTTTTAATGCTACTGGTAAAGCACTCACATAAGATGACAGGGATTTCTCATAGTTTACTTATAGCTTCCTCACACTTAAGTATAGTACTTTCAAAATCATACCAAATTTTTCAAATGCTTCCAGCAAGATATGTTTTCTTGTTATCCAGTTAATATTAATTTATTACTATAAAATGTGAAATAAGCCAAAGAAATGGAAACAACCAATACTTTTTTTCCTATTAATAAGTATCACGTTTTTTGTAATTATGATTTCTAAATATTACTTTTAACTATCATACCTTGGGAGATAAAAGTTAAATGTTGACATTTAGCTATCCTGCTGTCTACTCAAAGCTAATGAAATTGCTAATCAAACCTGCTTCTAAACATGCATTATTAATATTTATGATGCAAATGAAAGGAACTACTGTTTGGAAAAATCAGAATGCCTTTAATGCACTATCATAACACAAGCAAGAGTAACAGACTTTGTAGTTCAGGATATTATTTAGAAAGAAAGAAAAAAATCTGTTGGGTGTGTTGAACGTGCTTAGCGTATTGCTACCTCCAATGCAAGGCAATGAATTCAGTAATCAGTGTTGTGGGGAAATACAGCAGTTTTGGAACAGGAAGAGGTGCACAGAGAAGCCTCTGTGGACCAGGGGTTGGGGAGGATGTGCAGGGGTTGAGCAAAGCAGCTCTGAACTGCCTGTGCAGAGTAAAAGTTCCACTCTTCACAGAGCTGGAGGCTTACAGCTGTGGTTGAAGCCAATGGCCAAACTCCTCTTGAACTCAACAGGACCAGGAAAGTTTCTCAATCTTTCTCTCTCATCAAAGGGCTATATTCCTTTGTTTGTACTCTGGTACTATTAAGTCTGTACACAGGCAAATGTCTATTGGGGCCAGTAAGGTCAGATGTCTGTAGGTACATCCAAGTCCTATTTAGTTTAATTTCTGAAGCAGTTGTAAAGGGATGTTGCAGATATATCTAAGGGACTTACATGGTCACTTGCACCTTTACAACTGCACTGCATTGAGTGTGGTTTTGTAGTAAGGACTGCTTGGGAGAAATTGTCTGAGATTTTCTTTGTGTTTCATTTTACTCTCTAATTTTTTATATTGTCTCATCAAAGCTAAACAATTACAATAAAACAATAACCAGTCTTATTTTAAGCCTGTTTTCACTACAATTGTGATTTTTTCTCTTAAGGCCATTTAATTCCTTAATAATTAGCTTCTGGCAACTCGTTGTTTGTGTTCATGCAAAGTAAGCACAGAATTATAGATAGTAGAAATAGGAATAAATGCCAAGTTGATTTAATCCAGACTTTCTCATCCTTTAATGCATAATTATTTCTTGAATTTAATTTTCTAAGCATTATTTTTATTAGAAATATATTGATAAGTGCTTTTAATGTCTATCTTCTATTAAGTCTTTTGGAGTATTTTTCCACAACCTAATCACTTATTGTCAGGGGTTTTTTTCCTGAAATAAGTCTAAATTATTCATTTCTTGATTTCATTCTATCATTCCTCACTTTTCAAACAGGTGAGCCCCTAAATAATTATTTCTTCTTTCTGACATTTAAATGGCACTTTTCAAATATTGTAAAAGAATTGGCTTCAGCAAAAATGAAAAATGAAGAACATGTTAATTTTGTATGTCTTTAAGAGAAAAATGTCATAATCTGCATCAGTCTCTTTCCAGGCAATATTGCTTTACAAAATCAAAAGTAGTTTTGCTGCTTGCTATTACCTGCAGGGTTATTAGAGCT
This sequence comes from Nestor notabilis, assembly GCF_000696875.1. Classification (NCBI taxonomy): domain Eukaryota; kingdom Metazoa; phylum Chordata; class Aves; order Psittaciformes; family Psittacidae; genus Nestor; species Nestor notabilis. Next base: position 189,407 of record NW_009934386.1, read on the forward strand.
GAGAATTCACATATGGGTGACCTGGGGATTCACTTCACTTCTTTTATTAGGTGTAGGCAAGAAAACTGTGCTTAATAGAGTACATGTGAATAATGATGCTGGAAAAATGTGGAATTTTACTCGAATCAACTATTGTATCCCCAAGCTTATTCATATTTTTAACGTACTCAAACTACGTCTTTTAGAGGAAAGATGAATGTTCTGTATGAATTGGACACAGGAGAATATAAAGTTTGCAAATAATTAATGTGAAATTACAAAGTATTTTCTCATTGGGATTTTGTTATATAAAGTTCAGCATACACTCGGCATTAAATTCCTGTCTACCCTACAACAAATGCTTTCCCTTAATAAAACATGACTTTGGCAAGGATCAGTTGACTAATTTGTTCTTCAGCATCCCTGGCTTGAAATCAGAAGAAGACGAATGATGCAGTCAGTAGATACTTCTCAGTTTGTACAGGTTTACCCAAGGCATTGGACATCTGTTTATGAGAGATCATGCTGAGAAAAAGCCTACATAAGTGTCATCTTTCATCTTAACAAGTAGTGGAAATAACAATTAGCATCCTTGATTTATGGCATTTTTTCTTACATTTTTGTGTAGTTTGTCAGCTATTATTTTCTTCATTATCCAGAATGGATCTTGTTCACTATTAATCATCTTTATTCTTGTGCTTTGAATTTCTACCTTACTCTGACTGGTATGACAGTGGTGCAGTACAACTAACATGACATATGGAGAGGCTTTGCAACAGCTGAATGAAAATGTAGTGAATGAATAATACACAGTTCTGCTAAAAAAGAATTTGTGAAAAAAATCTGTAAAATTTAATACTCAAAATTGTTTTCTGAAACTGGCTTAAAAAATCCTTAGGTCACATCTTTCGTGGTTTTTTGGTTTGTACATTTGACATTTCTTTGGCAAATGGAGTTGGCAGAGAACTGAGAAAGCAAAACACTGTGGAAAAACACATGGCTGTTGTGAACTTTTTCTCTTTTTGTGCAAAAGCAGCTCAGTAGGAAATGAGAGCTTGTATTACCCTTTCCTTTGACTTCCTGGGAGTCTCTGAACCAAATTATCGATTGACCGTAAAATAGATCTATATCCATGACAGTAGTCATCATTGTTCTGATAATGATGATTAGTATTATATGTATTTATGAGGTATTCATTTTCGGGGGAAGGGATGCTCAGCCCATTGATGGCTATTGTGTGCTTTCTGCAAAAATCCCTGTGAGTAATCGCTGCCAGTGATTTGTGAGAATGGACATCAACACACTGTTATTGCTGTTGTTTGAAATAATAATTTCTTTGGAAACTACAACAAACTTTTTGTGATAATTAATCCACAGCTACAATCTGAATTCAGTTATAATCACTGATACAAAGAAACATTTGAGACTGAAGCACCAAAGTAGTAGATGTAAGAGTAAAGGATTATTTTTTAAAAGCCTTCAAAATAAATCTTTATTTCTTCACTGCTATAAGTATTACCCTAACTCTAAACCTAGATTTCTTGTGCCGTTTGCCACTTCTTCGTTTTTATTAGGTCTAAGTAAACCTTAACACTGTTTAAATGGGTAGTGGGAAAGAAAAGTACATATACTGTTATCCTCCAAATCTACCTGACCCAGCATGGCAATCCCAGATAGGCAAAATCCTAGCCATAAAATCTTTACTGGGCATTAGAAAGAGAATTGACTTTTCAGTAAAATCTGAAAAGGCATAATTTGTTTTGATGAGCTTTAATAACATGAGCAGAAGTTTGTAGTGTGTATGCAACAGTATATGCTAAGGATTAGAATCTGCAGAAGTGATTCAGCTTAATGATTTCAACAGAAAACCCTCCACGATACTGTCAGTGCTATATACTAAATTCAAGAGCTAAGATTTATTATTATTGATCTTTGATGTTAGGAAAAAAAAAGAACAACTTTCTATTTTCTCCCAGCTATCTTTGTTTATTACTCTGTGGAGTTCCACAAAAAACCCCGAAATGGATCTTGTGAACTGAAAAGGCCTGCATGCTTACATATGGGTATTGTGGAAGAGACTTCTAGGATTAGGTCTGTAAGTTCATGGTGGAGGTATGTTGGGAGAAAAAGTGACCACACTGGAATGAAAGGCAAGACTCACACTGCTTACACTAGGCCAGGATTTCATGCTGAATTTTCCTGTCACAAGTTACTGTTTTCATTTACTGGTTTTTACATTAGAAGAATGGGGTAACTTAAAAACATTTGCAAGAAGAAGAAGAAAAACCTCCCAAGTGTAGTCTCCCTTTGCATCCTACTTTCATTGGTAGAGATATTTTATATTTCCCTTAAGAAAACACACTTTGGGTCTCTTTGGCTAATATGTATCATGATTTGTTTCATTCTTTTGAAATCCATGATGTAGAACATCTAACTCAAAGTCCATCTGAGCATCTTTTTGGGTTTTGGTTGCTAGGTATTAGAACACGTATTAATTACAACCTTGTAGATTACAAAAATGATTACACTTTGTTATGAATAATACGGATTGTTTCACTGAAAGTAACAGGATATAACAGAATATGTTTAAAAATATTTTACTAAAAGGATGAGGAAGAAGAGTAAAATGATTGACTTTATATTCATGTAGATAAATGTTTATGACGTATTTAGAAGTAAAAAGAAATAGACATAGGCTATATTTAGTATTTAAATGATCAAGAAATGTTCTTTTTTGGTACTACATATAAACATGTATATGTACTCTAAACATGTATATACCTCTGTCTGTATGTGTTCATGACTGTATTTATGTGTGTGTGCATAGTTCTGTTGCTCATCACTCGCAGAGTGGGAGCAGCACCTGCGGGAGTGGTGGGCTACTTATGAAGTTACCTCTAGGATGGGGCAGATCCCCATCTCAGCTGTGCCCTCCCAGAAAGCATCCTCACATTCCTCCCTCCCTGGCCAAGGGATTTTTGTGGGAGGCTGACAATATCTCGGTACCTGTTAATTTACACAAAAGCCCTCCAAGATTCTCTTGCTGCTACAAGCACATGTGTACTTCAGTGCTTGAGAATTATATAAACTCCTATGTCAATATTCCTTTTGCCATTTCTCCTTGTGAAATAAATGCTGTTTGTCCTATGGCTTGGCACGTTAGGTTATACCATGTTGCTGCCTGCATGTTAGTGGTGTGGTGGGTTTGCCTGTGCTTTTTTCCCCTTATATGTAGTCTGACATGTAGTGGCTTCCTTCAGCTTCTAGGGCACCAGTGGGAGCACTGTAAAACTATAAAACTCCCAAATCCTTCTTCTCTAGGAAGCAGAAGCTATGCAGGAAAAAAACAGATGAGGCTTTGAGTTTTGTTTATGAAATTACAAGTGACAATGATGTAATGTTGAATGGTGTATTCTATTACTGCAGGTGATGCTATGTCCCTCAACTCTCTATTCCCTGCTCAAAACTGTATATATTTCTTGTTTTCCTCACTGGAGAAAACGAATAAAGGAAAGAAAAAGCTCTTTAAATACTTAAAAGCACAAGCACCTTGTACCTATCGTGGAAGTCCTATGCTTACTGCTTTCTCACATACAAAACAACACATACAGACTGAAACCAAAGACCTGAATTTCATGAGTGAACATGCAAACATAACAACAACCTGCAGCCTATAACTGTGTTAGTCCTTACTTTTCTATCTATACATAAATATTCCAGCAGCAGTACCACATCTTAGCTTTCCTTCCTTCCTGAAGAATGTTAACCAAACAGTTCTAAATAGGTTAAAACCAAAGATGATGGATTGCGAGGCATATAAAACATGGCACAGCACAACTGTCTCATTTTTCATGAGTTTTTATTCTCATTGCACAGTTTACCCGGTTTATCTACAGAACGCACTGCATCAAACTAGTTCTTAGGTCTTAGAGACACACGCCATTAAATGTGGGGTTTTTTTACTTTTCCATAAGTTTAAGATTTCAAACCAATAGATTTAATCATGAATAACACTGGCTGTACTTGTTTGTCGCGTTTTCGGGAAACCTTTCTAAGAGACTGGATTAGTAAATGCAGGCTTCAATACAAAAATTGCTACTTATGACTCAATGCACATAGATATTACCAGTGATCGTATATTCATGCACGTATATTTGCAGAAGCAACAAGTGTTGTAGAATGGAATAAATAAAATGGAGGAAACATTAATGGCAAGGATGAAAAATGATGTATTAATATTTCAGCACCATAGCATGAAATAAAAGAAAAACAATACACAAATCCACCAAATATTTTCTTCTTTCAACTGCATTCCCTGCATTCCAAGACACAGATACATCATGCAATGTTAGGTATGGCAAGTGGATTGTTTGCCAGCATCAGAAAAAAGAAGTCCTTATCTCTGAGAAACCAGACGGTACAAAAATCCCACCAGTATCACAAGAATCTTACAGATTTAAATGGTACCTAATCTAAAATTGTAAACTATCTCCAAAATATTAGATTAGCAAGCCTTTCAAGTACAAATGTTGCATACAAGTCAATGAAAGGGAGCACAAGATCTTTTTCCAGCAACCATGACTTTGAAAGTCACCCAAAGCTACTCAGACAAGGCAGTTGCAGCTCAGAATTGTGAAATGCTTCGAGTGAATACGTTATTACATATGTGTTTGGGGCTTTTAACTTCTTGTTAAATGATGGGTTTTCACTAAGTCTTTTAATTCCATAAAAAAGAAAATAACTGTGATTGCAAATCATGTTATCAGCTCACTTAATTTCTTAACCACAACTGCACAGACTATATTAATTTATAAACTTGTTACATATATGTGGAAGTGCTACTTTGGACTATCATGGCTGTCACTGGGTTTTGGAAAGATTTAACCTTTCTGAGAGTGGTTGTAGAATCAATGGGTTATTGATCATGTACGCGAAGATTTTTCCATTCTCATTTAACCCCAAATTATTCTTTTTCTTTTATTGTCTTTTTAGATAAACTAACATTTTCTTTACAGTCTATCTCCTATTCAGACATAAGAGTTTTATAGCCAAGTCCCAGTTTTAGTATTAAAATATTGCTATTTGCAGAAGCTGTTAAAATGACTTTTTCACTGTCCTGTTCAATTTACAAGATCCTTCAATTCCACCAAATTTTGGCTGTAGAGGAATGTCACAACCCAAGGGGTTCATGTTTCTTTTCTTCCCTTATATCTCCACAGACAAAAGGATTGCATTTTCAGACATGACCATAATGTGTGTAATATGTTCCCACTTCCTTTCCTACAACCCCAGTGATTTTTTTCTCTGTTTCATGTTTCTTAACTTTGGCCAGTGTCCAGCAAGCTCTAAAATGATCTTCTGATGTTAGTATTTCAATCTTCAATCTTGATTTGCTTTCCCTGTTATTTTTGTGCTCTCTTTCAGTCAGTATGATGTTCCTACAAGTTGATCTCCTGTTACAGCCCCCTTCAGATTGGCATTATGCTGTAAGGCACTGAATGCTCCCCGGGACTTAAGTTAGAACATGATTGCAGTTGACTTAAACTTGCTGAATATAAGTCAATAGCATAGGTACAGCATATGCTGTGCCAGAGATGCTGACTCTGTTTCTGCTAGACCGCATACAAGATCTAACAGCGAGAAGTCAGAAAAATAACAGTATTTACCTTGCTACAAGGAACTCACAGGAAAGGGCATTTAGGGGTGGATCAATGACATGATAGAGGTTTAGATCTTGCTTGCTACAGCGATGGCTTTGACTTCCCTGTCCCCCTGTTGACCTGTACAGGAGAGAGGTAATTGATGACTGCTTGTTAGCAAAGAGCAGGTTATAGTACTCCTGCTGTCCATCCACACAGGCAACCTAATTTTCTCTTGTGCCTAGAAACCAGCTCATATTAAGCACCTGCATTCACATATTAGTTTTGCAAGTGAACCATTTGGATATAGTGTTGTTCAATATTCCTAGCATGTCAATGTCAAGGATAAAGGGTAGTAGCATTATTATTATTACTATTATAGTATTGACTGTACAGATTTGGCAGTGCAGGAAGATTATCTTAATAGTCCCCATTTTATAGTTTATTTCTAAGCAATTTCCCAATGATGCTGTAACTCTAAGCCAGATACAAGCTTGGGATATGAACAATATATTAGCTTTTTTCCTATTATTATGCATGACTGAGATCCAGTTATATATTAGCCAGCTGTTTTACAATTTAGTTGGACATTTTTTTTCCCTCCATTTCTTTTAGGGATGCCAATATAATTATTTTTACTTCTTTAAAATCTGTACTACAGTTTTGTTTCTTTCTTTTCCATTTTTCTTCTATTTAATTCATGCGATATTGCCATCTTCTCAAAGCTTCTCTGCACAATTATTTTACTCTCCTGATGACTCATCATAATACTGTCACGTCTCTAGGACTGGCTGAAGTATAGGTTGTAAAGAACTTGTTTTGAAAAAAGAGTTTATGGTTGAATGTTTGTTTGTTTGTGGCTAATCTGTCCAAAACACTCAGAAGGCATTCATTACTGTGAAATGTTTACAAAAGAGATTAGCTCAATATATTTCTGTCTACAGCCTGCTTGAATTTCTTGAGACTTTACCGAAGGAAGAGATCTTTGCTGAGGGAGAACTTTATAGAACATATGAAGAAAGTTAAGAACTGATTTGGGTGAATTTGGAGATTGGAGAGACACCAGTTTCACCATCTTTAAGGTCAGTAAAACCCTGAAAAACAAATGCATTCCATATTGTCTCAGCATGTCAAGGAGATGAACTAGTTAATAGAGGCTGACCTGCACTACCTCCTTCATTTACCAAAACAGTTCACTAAATTGTGAAGTATACTTTGGATAGGCCTACATAAATGTGCACGTGGGCAAAGAAAGCAACTGAAAGATGAAGAGATACTCAATAGCTAATAGTTAAAGAATTGAATGCATATCATCAGATGAAAGAATCCATTTGATAAAAAATCTATTATAATCCAATAATTATGCATTTTACTTAAGATAAACATATACATGTTTATATTACAATATATATTTTATATTACAGCTTTACTGGAGACTTCCTGTCTGTTCTATTTGTCTCTGTTTCTCGCTGGAATTAGAAACCACTCTTGATGCTCCTTTGGCAATATAGTGTTTATATCTCCTAAATGGTAACTGTGAACTTTTTACTCATATAGAGACAGGCAAAAGAGGTTTCACATAAAATGCACTAAATAATACACTAACTAAACTAACTAATAAACTAACACAATAGGATTAACAATCATAGGACCCTGTGTCTCTGTGCATGTGTATTTCAATGTTAGAAAGTTCAAGAAGCAAATCTAAATTAAATCCTGGCTTGGAACAGAATATGGGTTGGTTCTCTATTTGCAAGATAGATTTCCCCCCCCCAAGATCTTGATCTGTTGGGGAACAGGGGGAGGAAGAGTGGAGGAGGAGTCCATAGAAAAAAGAGGTTTTACAATTAATTACAGTGTTTTAGAGAGCTAAACTATATAAACCCCAATTGCATGTATAACACTTTCTAAACATTGCCAGGTGCTGTCTAGAAATAGTTAGCTCAGGCTGAACATATTTAGATAAGTACAACAAGCTTAATTTATTTGGATACATGGCAACTCCTAGCTTTACCACCTTTGACAAACCGGGCCATCCCTGTGCATTTCAAGCATATACACAAGCAAAAGGGATTTAGTAAAATATCCCTCACTGATGCCTCCATCCAGTTGCCCTTTAAGCTGACAGAAATACTGGGTATCTGGTATATATATACAGAAATTCTGGTATCACCTGAACCTTTAGACAAAGCCCAGCAGATGTTTCTCCCAGGTTGCTGCCTTGTGCGTAACACGCAGCACTTTCTATTCACATGCCCATGCAGCTGAGAAAGACTACGCAGAACCAGTCCATTGAAACACAAGCAGGTGCATTTACTTTCCTTCTCCTTTTTTGGGTGTATTCAGTAACCCAAAAGCCTTCGGAGAAGGATGAATGACAATAAGAAAAAACAACCGAACATGCTGACTAAAACTTTCAGAGGCTTATAGGAAACCCTGGCTTTGTTATTAATGGTAGTGTCAAGAAATCAATGAGGATTGCATGTTTCTCCTGATAATATCCCAGACTACATTCCTCGCTGGCAGCTTTCCATGTTACTTAACACAACTGGTGTGTACTTGGGTATCATGCCAGCAAAAAACAGTGAAACCCTCCAAAACTACAAGAAAGCATATTAACATATGCACTATGCCCTGCATAACTATAGGGGTTCAAGAAACAGTATTCATCTTTATGTGGCTGCTCGCCAGCTCCCACATACACACATTGGCCCACCCCCAGGAAGCAATCCAAGCCTTCTTTTATTTTTTAATAGGCAGATGACCTGCCAATATATTGGCAAGGAGGACTGAATTGGAGGAAGACAGTCTGCCGTTCTCATTGCCACCCCACATGCACTTGTTACTTTAGATCTAAAAAGGACACAAGAAATAACAAGATGTTTATCCACTGGCTTTATGTAATTAATACAGGGAATTTCCCAGACAATGTAATTGCTATAGTGACAAATATTAGGAGCGGATTACATGTTGACACTGGTTCTTGAGTTCAGCAGTCTGTGATACTATTGCCCACCAAAAAACATCTGATAAATGGCTAGCCTATTAACTCACCCTTGGAGGAAAGCGTCTTACGGTTCCCATCCTGCTTGTCAAGAGGCATTTGCAAGTCTTACAATGCATTTAATGAATTCTCTAGTGCTTGCACATTCAATTTCCATCCTTTCTTTTTAATCTTTAGTGATTTTAACATCAATGTCCTGGGAACCATTTTGGTACAAAAACTCTAATAAGGAAAAAAGCAGGGTGACATTTAATTAACAAAATTAATTAGTACTAAATAGTGAAAGAGCATTCTCTAGGTATTTATGAGACAACAGCTGAAAATGGGAATGCTGAGGATGACAGCTGGAAATTGTGCTCAATTAAAAATTAAAACACATTGTAAGAACATGAGAAAAAAAATCATTTCTATACTAAATTTTTTCATGACCTTAAACTTCTGTGATCAATGCAGATTTTCAACTCTTCTTGAGGTGTCACCCTGACAATTCTCCACTAGAGATATGATAGCCTATATAGAGAATTTAAGACTGCTAATAATAACCCTGATTTCCTTCTGTGGCCCTTTAGAAAGTATCTGCAGGGCCTCCCCTCCCCCAAGGACTTTATGGAACAGAGCTTGATATTCTAATCAGGTAATTGAATATGAAGTTTAATGAAAGTAAGAGCCGAAAAGAATCAGTTACATCCACCATTCCCACTAATTAGATATTGTATAGTTCTTGGACAACTTTAGTTTTATGAAACAACTGAAATGATCTTTTTAAATGGTAAAAAAGCAGCAAGTGTGTTTTATAGTAGAGATTTCTTTATTAGTATTTTTAACTCACTTCTGTTTACTGCTCTTAAATCTTTACAATATAAAATCAGGGAGTGAATCCCACAGTTTAATCTTACCCTATGATTATGTTTTTATCATTTCTTTTAGCGCTGATGTTTTGTACTAAATCTAAAGTCAACATGTTGTAAATTAAAACTGCAGTCAAACAATGACTTGTCTGTATGAAGTAGTGATAAATGATCCTAACACATACACTGAGCTAACGGCTAAGATGAAGGGCTACAAAGGAGTAGATGTAGTCCCTATTCATGCCAAAGTGCTCGTTCACATACTTTAGAAACCAGGCAAGGCAGGTTACCCAATTGTCCTTTAGCATTTATACAGCCTTATCTCTTTCAAGATGGACGCTCATTTTCTCTGTAAATTTTAATCCTTCATAGGAAGAAATGTCCTGCCTGGCTGGGTCTGTATCACTCTGACAGAGAGGTCTCCGGAGGCACTGCACTGGTGAGATACTGCTGCACACAAGACTGTACATACTCCCAATAAAGCCTACTCTGTAACTTAAACCCCAACATTTGTCAATTTGTTTTGCCCACTTCTGTTCACTACAGTCCATAGCAACACTGAGCTTCTTTTACTTAAAACATGCCTGAATCCAAAATTGGTGTGCAAATTCTCTTTCTTGAGCTTTACCTTTTTTTTCTATAATCAAGATCGTTTTTTTCCCAAGATAATCTGATTATTTCCAATTTTCTGAAGCTCTGTTGTATAAAAGGTCTTTTTAAAAACTATTGATTTCAGTTGATGGAAAATTTGAAACCAAAAGAATATTGAAAATATTCTCTATAGAGAGGACACACAATAGATTGTCTAAACAAAAATCCAGTTTCTTAGTAGTATGCAACAGTATTCACAGAAGGATTACTGAACTTATAAAACAAGGAAAAAAACACAGTAAGCTTGGGTGTTGGGGATTTTAGACAGCCACCTGAAATATTCCCTAGTGTGAGCTCTCACATGTTGATGACATGCCTTCCACAAGACAAATAGAAAATCAGTTAAGAAGTACTCAAGCAAATGGAGGGTAACATTCAAAAAGGAAAATAGATGTAGTTTATGATCTGGCTGCCATGGAAAAATTATTGTCCAGAGTAAAAGAAAGGTAATCTGAAGAATCTGATACAGACAGTTTAAATCATATCATGCTTGTTGCCTTAAAATTTAATACTTCTTTTTTTCTTTTTTTTTTTTTAATCTTTAATGAGAAGACAGAAGTGTCTTCAGGACTTATTTGACTAAAATGTTGCATTTGACTTTGCATAAATTTATGAACCTGTGAAACTGCGTATTTTTAGTGCAGTTAAATAAATAGAAGTAAGAATAATTATACTGTTTGCAGGATAGTCTCTAAATCTATATTTAGATACTTAGGTAGCTAAAGGTTCCTATAACTTTCATTGTCTTCAGTGAGTTATATTCTAAAATGTGAAAATATTGGCACATCTTAGAAAATTTTAAAAGTCAATAAAATTATACTCTACATGTAGGTATGCTTTATATTTATGCTGTTTTTTACAATTCCAAGTTGTTCAAATCTTCAAAGTGGACATAAAGTCAAAATCTAATGATTACTGAAATCAGCAGGGTTCTTTCTGCTGCCCTCAGGAACAGTACTTTTCATTTGTCTACAAATCAATAACCTATTTTAATGTTAATAGTATGCTACTTGGATTCCTTCAGAGAAACTCTCACTTTTCAAATACATACTGTTCTGATACTGAGGAATGATACAAAAGCATTTTTCGAGCATAAAGAAGATAATATTGGTAGATACATTATTACTTTCTGAATCACACTGTTGTTCTTCCATTTTCTCTTATAAACACTTTTTCAAAAAAAAGAAGTGAAATTTTCTTAGTAAATGCCCATTTATTATTAAAAGCACACTGGAAGATTCATTAATGAATATTGGAGAAATGTTAATGATGTATTTTCCATGTCTCTTTTATCCTGAAAGAAATGTTTCCTAATTAGTTCAGTAAGCCACCATATATATCCTCCCAAGTGCTACCATAATAATTTTCATAATAATTTAAGATTTACTGTTTTCAAAGGAGTAACATTACTGCTTCTAGAAAAACAAAAAAAGTGAAAGCATAACCCATGTAGCTTTTCATAAAGTCAAATGGTGGGATGTCCAGACATGAGGAGATGAAGAGTTCAGTTGCACACTGAGACCTGTGTTAAGGCTAATCTCACGACTGCCATGAGCACTGTGCTACAGGGATGCATCTGTCCATCATCCAACAGTGATTTGTAAGTACAACTCATGAGCCCCTCCCCTATGGGCACATGAAAGCCCACAGGAAACGTAACATGCCTGAGAATGCAGCAGCAGTAGGGTAAAAAAAGAAACCAAAACCCCATTCATTGAATTATAGACCCCGTTACTACATATTTAAGGCTGATGAGGAAGTTTGCTATCAAACAATATATGAAAATGTTCCTAATTAGTTTATGAAAAGTCCTAGGAATTAAATTACACATGAATGATGGGTACAAAGGTTAAAAATTTGTGTTTAAATTTATAAATAGCAGACAATTTTCCATTTAATAAACTACTTTCATATAAAGGATAGAAATAAATAAATCCTGTCCCAAATTAAGACCAAAAATGTAAACTCATCAAAATCTTAATCATTTTTGACTGAGAAATAATAAATTTTAAAGTTACCAAAATCATATGCAACCTGCAGTCTTCGTCTGCCAGATGGTAAACCACCGTCCTGGCAACTGCCGATTTAAAGTGACTTATAATTCAGCTTGGTTTCCCTGCTGCCCACCAGTGATCTGAGATGGAAAAATAGTGACCATGTTTCTGTTAATCTGACCAGAAGAGTGTGGTCAGTTTTTATTTCTCCTGCTCATTGATGGCCAGCAAGGAAACTAAGAAAAATCATTTATCGACTCGTACCTTCTAAAGTTTTTAGGTGGTGGTCTAATAGGTGTTAATGAAGCTAAGGAGCTGAAGGAAGCCCTAGATTTTCAGTGGCTTGGATAGCGAGCCCAACAGGAACCTGGAAATCCTCAAACATCTGCCTCAGCAGCCTCATCTGCCTCAGCTTAGCAAGCTGTTGAGAGCTTTGGAAGGCTATCGATTGATTTTTGTGAAGATGCTCCTCATAGCCCACCAGAATATTCTGAAATCAAAATGAGACTGTGCAATGGTGAGAGTTTCACAAACAATGGTTGGCCAGACCTAGAATATACAGAATATACTCCAGAAGAAAACCAGTTGATTCTAATAATGACTTTAAAAAATTTTTCTATTTATATCACATTGCTTAAATTAATTACATTATTGCTTAAATTATTTTAAATTTGTTGGCATTTCAGAACTGTTTCAACAAAATGCCAACTAAAGCCCATTTTCTTTTGTCCCAACTTACGGTCTAAAAATGGAGCAATGACTTTGATCATTATAAATCCAATTCAATCAAATCCATTTCTCTCAGTTAAATTATTCAAAATTAATGAAGAAACTCAAGGTCTTTTTTTCATTTGCTTTGTGTTTTTTTAAACACAAGAAATGGATGATTTTGTGGGATACTTTTTGTATACATAACTTTAGACTGGCAATGAATTGGTGACCATTGCTAGAAAGAAAATTGCAATGAGACTTATACCTGAACGTGCCTTTTCTTCCTCTCCACGCGAACCAAAGTTCTCTAAAGTCTGACTCTAGCTGATTGCCTTTTTAATGAATCCTAAGTCAGCCATCTCTGATTTGGAGTTTTTAGAGCTGGAAGTATTAACCAGGTTCTTCTGAATTACTGATCAGTAACTAACTCAATACCCATTTAAAAACTGGGTCTGTTGGAACCCATCAAAGGGTTTAAAATCACTTTGATGGTGTCATCTCTGTAGCCCACAACTCATCAGACAGGTTTTCAGTGGTCATAGAGTCTGCCACCAAAACATATTAGCCCACTGCTACTTTCTTAACCAGTTAATTGCATTGGCTTAAGGCTACCTCTGGGTTCCTTTGTCAAAGCTAAATTTAGCAAAATTTGGCATGTGAATATATTTTACTTTAGTTCTGTTTATCTGACTGACTGCTCCCTTAGAGACTTATCTGAGAAGCTTTCCATCCTTCTCTTTGCCTTTGATCAAAGGCTGTCAGAATTTGCTTCATTTACATTTCAGACCCACTGATTAAAACCATGTCCTTTGGGTTATGAAGTATTGTTGGATGACAGAACTAAGACAGACTGTTTGAACTTCCTCATTGCATTGTATTACTTCAAGATTTTTATCACCCTGCTATTATGCCTTTCCTGTGTCTGCATGCCTGTTTGGGAAAGGAGCTTTCTGGCTGAAGAAGTATTGTCAGTCTCTGGGTTTTAGGACAATAAACGACTCTTGGTCCTCGGGATATCATTACTGTTAAAAGCATTCTTAGTGTAAAGATAACCTGCTAATTGCTGGGAGCATAATACTTTTTCAAATGTTCTTCTACGTATACAGTAACACCTCTTTTTGTGGAAACCTATGAACAGCACATAACACCTGTGGCAGTTTAATTTAGAAGGGATCAGCTCCTTGCAATGGATAGTTACAAAGCCATTCAGTCAGAATAAAATCTGTAATGAGAATACTTCTTTGGTTGGTCCTACAGCATGTTCTTTGTTTTATGTTGTTAGCAACGAACAAGGTTCATGACATGACATTTCATCAAGTAAATCCATGTCCCTTGATAACGTCTTAAAATCCTGGGCTTTCACCAGAACTCCTTTTCCCTGAGAAAGGTTCAGCTAAGCTCTTATTAAACTCATATGATGTCACAGACCACTGACAGAATAAATCTCTGAAGCCTGATTTGGCTTTGTTCTTTGCCTTCCTCCATCTTCTGGAGCAAGTGTTTTCTACTAAGAGCCTTACACTTTTGCTGGCTTTGACAACTGATACCTTGGGTATAATAAGCACAAAGATGGGAAAAAGACATAAGTACAATCTCTTCCACAGCACTGGCAGATGATTTGGACAGGCAAGTGTCTGACTAGCATTTAATGGAATTGCTAAAAAAAACAAATTAAAAATAACCCATGAGCTTTTGCTGCCATTACCTCCAGTGCTATGCGCTTTAACTTGGATTTTTAAGACTTACTTTTTCAGAGGTCACTTAGGCACTCGATTCCTTCTACCTCTGCATCAAGTTTAAGGTTACTATAGCCAGAAAAATTACATGACTCTTTTGTACATATTGTGAAAATCTGTTCAAGGATAAAAAAAAAAAAGGAATGAGACTAAAATCTCTCCAACTCTACAGTATTCTAATTTTTCCAGGTTTTTTTTCTTTAATCATCATTATTATTAGTATTATTTTATCCCTTCAAGATTTTTTTATCCTCCTTAAAGTAGTCCTTCTTAATAGCTATGGTGAAATTTTAAATTGGTTTACTTCAGGTATGGGGAGTAAATACTGAAACTGTCTTTTGCATTATGAAAATAATAATCTTTTCACTTGCATGTCAGGCAACAGGGTGACTGGTTGCCAAATATCTGTTGTTTAAGACTTTTAAATACTTTCACATGTTAACTGACATTTATAAAAGTCATTATAGTCCTCCGTAGTGTACACTGCAGCTGCAAGGAATTGAATATGAGTTTTGACTTTGCTTTTCTTGCTTCTTACATAAAAGAGAAAATGGTTTTACTGGTATTTTTTATTACCTTTTTTTTTAAGAGTTGCCTACTTAAGAGCCATTCAAGGACTACCTCCTTTCATTCCTTCTTTACTCTGCATATGTGTTTCTATATTACAGACAAAATAACCATGTAAATAAAGAAATAATAATCATAACAACCACGGATAAACCATTACAGGGAATTATTTTCATAATGCTGTAAGAATTTATGAGAATTATGATATATTCATATTGCACTATGTTGCTAAAGTGTGTCTGTAACCCAGCATGCACAATAATATACCTGACTAGTTACATCGTTAGCATCGCCTTGTATTTAAAGGGACAGGGGTTTTGCTAACAATAAATGCAAATGAGAAATGTAAAAATCATTGTGCAGCTTTCGAAGATGAGGAAAGACTCTCTCCCCAATTCACAGGCAAAGACTGTGGTTCTATTTGAAGATTTCCATATGTACCCTTTGGACTCTCAAAAGCTATGGGCCCTTTTATTTGGGGGGGTATTTCATATCTCATGCTTCTTTTGTTTCACTCTAATACCTGCAGTATTTCATTATTGCACAGAGATACTTATTTTATTCTGGTAACTATAAGAAATGGAAAAAAGAGGACTGTCCATGAAACTGTAAGTACATGTATATGAATACTATTGATACCAGTTCATTCTTTCTTCACAGGGAAGGGAACAATGTGAAAAAATGCGCAACAACAAGCTATAACTGCTGTTCACTAAATGGATAAAACCTCATTTAACTGATACTAAGAACAGTTTAACCAGCAATATGTGCTGCCATACAACTCCACCAGACTACAACACTTAAAAGTGCCAACCAAATGCATGCAGGGTGCAGATGGTCCTGTCAGGAGTGGTTCTGATTTGGCGAGAAAGTCTTGCTGCATCCTTTTTCTTTTGAATGGGTCAGGTTATGTGTCAAGTATGAACAACAGTATACGTAGATACATGATTCCACATTTTGCTCACAGGCAGTCAGCTACTATTCTTTTTTTCCATTATTTAATCTATATTTATTAGAAAAATTACAAATGGAGTATGTTCACAGTACAGAACAGTGTACAGAAGCTGACAATAATAGAGGGTTGTAAAGATACATTCACTCTAATTTAAAGGTTAGACCATTAAATGAGTGAAATAAATATTTACCCAATATAAAACTGCATTCTGTCTCAGTGTATACAAGTAAAAGGATACCACTACTGGAATACAGCCAGCTAATTTCATTCATCATAGTCTTGCAGTTTCATTGACCAATCAAAATTAAAAAGATGCTTAATAGCCAGCAATGCATGGTGCCATTAACATGTGTAAAATTATGCTTCTCACTTTCACTTCAAACCCTTTTTCATTTTTCTCATTATCATACTGAAAAGGAATTTAGTTAAAATTAAATCCTTGTAAAAGAAAAATGCTCTCAGGCTTTTCAGGTGAAAAGGGTGGGGGTTCTGTATGAGGGACTAAAGAAATTGTACTTTTTGCCTACTTCTACCACCCTGAGAATAAATTTTCCTATTGTTTATAAATGTTACAGGTTTTGTTTGCTTTAAAGAAGCTGCTTTAAGCAGGTGATGTGTGCCAGTTCAAGAAGCAGCAAGTGAACCAAAAATCCCTGGGCAGCACAGACATTCAAGAACCTGAGTAATAAACTCCAGTCACATAAGCTTTGCTAAACAGAAGGAAAAGTTTCCCAAGCCTAAAGACATTTTCCAAAACATTTTTTGTTTCTATTTTTCATAAAATTATCCTTTCTTTTTGATATTGTAATTACAATGTAATCTTTTACATCATTAAACTGTGCTTGAGTATCATTACAACTCAAGCAAATACTACAGCACTGGAAAGAGTTTCCAAGACTTCCAAGTGCCCATCTTACAATTTTCTCCTCGTAAGTCCTAATTGACAACATACAGCAGAGATAATTCAAGGAAAGAACAACATTCCTAAAAATCTCTGTTGACTTGCATCTCTCATCTATTTATTGAGCTTAGCTCTTGATTAGACAGAGGGCTTTTGGAATCTCCGATAATAAATTACATGGCAAGATACTTGTACCCACGCGAGACAATGTATGCCTCAGAAACCACATGCAAGTTGTGGCTTGCAAACCTGTCCGTGTTTCATGCATTATTGGAATGAAATAAATTACTTCTCCTGGGGTTTCCTTAATATTCTATAAACTCCTTCCTGTAAAGAAGTTTGCAAAATATTTTTAATGGCAACTTCAGAAAATTACTTTCAATAGCAACATTTAGAAAAGTAGGCCATCTTTTATTCTGCAAAATATAGTCATGTACCTCAAGTGCAAGTATGCTTGGTTACACAATTCAATTCATAGCAGTATTTTCTTCAGTCTGATTTGTTAAAGAAGAAACACTCTACTTATAATTGAGCTGTAATGACGAAGGGATGTGTCAACATAACTATACTCTCTGATGTACAAACATAAATTATAAACACAAGATTCCAACTGCAAGCAGGTAACAATAAGAATGAAAGCAATCAGCTTTAAATATTAAGAGTAAATAAAAATAATCCATAGAGTGTAGCTAGAAGAACCAGAAAGAGTCCTATTTGCCTGTGGTTCTGTTACAGACTACATTTTTCCTAATGTTTAAAAAATGCTCTCAGATTTACATTTTGTTTCTAATGCACTCTACTGGATGGGATGCTTGGTTTTTCCTTTCCACAAGAAGGAATCTGGAACACTGCCTCATCTCTCAGCAAAATTTGCTCTAAGATTGAAGTGAAGGACTGTTTCCTTTGCTAGCATGTTTTTGCTTGTCGTGATTTTGGTCTGTGAGGGTAGTTTGAATTGAAATCAAAGGAAATTTGAAAGAATTGGTTCGTTCAGTCTTGAAAGGAAAAATGAAGACAAAAGAGTACTAGTCACACACATAAAAGGTTACTTTGACAAAGCTGATAACAAATGGCCTTCTATATCCATTGGGGAATAAGGTGAAAGTGATGTGTATAAAATACAGCAATGGAGGTTTAAGCTAGATGTTATGAAAAAAACACTATTGAGAGGATAAAGGAATTAAGTTGGTTAAGCAAGTGGAGGAATCCAGATTTTCAAGGGCTGCTTAGACTAGCATCAGCCAAGAATCATTCAGCTATAACTGCTTCTGTCCTGAGGCAAACAAATAGGCTAGGAGACAAGGTAAGGTCCTGTTCAGCCTTATTCTTGCTTTTACTGTCTTCCTGAAATGAAAAATATTTTTATTTGAACATTTCTAGGGTTCAATATGTTAGAAAAATATGAAATATTCTAATTCTTTGAAATAGATTTCAAAATTATCAGTTAGATAATCATATAAAAGAACCCTAATCAAGGTTTCACTGAAGGTTTTTGGCATGGATGAACCTTCATTTTTCACACAAATAGTTTTGCTTAGCTAGTTCTGAAATAAAGTTAACTGCTCATTAGTTCTTTCCCAGACAGTTTCTGTATCACAAGTTTCCTTGGTAACAGCAGCCAGCATAATATTCTATGACAACTAGCCATTAAACTGTACAAAAGCACAAATCCTGAACCTCTGTGACCATCTAGGAGAATAAGGAGAGACTAGAGCCAAATATATTCCCTCCCGTGTAGATGATCCTGCACCAAGCACATGTCAAACGCAGCTGATGGGGATGGTGACTGCATCCTATGACACACTGGATCCATGGATAGGTTCACATAGTATTTACCACTGCCATTTCAGCTGTAAGAGTTGGAACTCCAGGCAAACACAACTGCAACTTGTGAAGTACATTGTTTGCCCCAACTGGCAAGGCTTTTGCTGCCCTGCAAACTCTTAATCCAGCCACTATTTACCAGAGAAAAATGCTTTCGTGTTTATTGTTACACTTTATAACCTCATCATTATTATCTTCTATTACGGAACAGGCCAAAGATTTCAGTCATTATGAGCTGCCTTGTGCTGAATAAATACCTGGAAAAAAAAGACAATCTACCTCTACTAACTTAAATTCCAGATCTGATTCCTTGTTTACTTCAGTCACTCACAATGATAACTGACTTATTTGCAAGTCAACTAAACCATTGTAAGAGGTGGTTCATGACCTGATAGTAGAGACAGCACCTGCAAGAAGATGGAAATCTCTTTCCTGAAAGTGAAGGAGGTCAGTATCTACCACACCAGGAATTTGAGAAAGACTAAGCTGAACCAGAAAACCCATACAATGGAAGATTGGTCTTAGATGTAGGGCAAGCGCAATGTCCTCATCAGTTTTAGGTACGAACATACAAATTGACCAACCACAACTGGTACAAAGGAAGCTGAACTTCTCTTAACAACAAGAAGGGGAGAGGGCAGTCTTTGTTATTGATAAACAGCTACATCCGCTGAGAGAATCAACTGGCTGTGTAACTGTTTGTCCCTGAGTTAATCAAAGGAATGCAAATATATGTCTTCCTGAGACAGCCAGAACAGTCTGGGGAAGTATATGTGGCTCAGACCAGCGTTAAGAGTATGAAAACTGAAAAAGGAACAAATAAATATATTTTGTATTATACATTAAACCCTTAATGTGGGGTATGTCTAAAAGAACATGATCAGATGGCACTGGATTTAGGACAAGAAAGGTTATTTTACCATGGAAGCGTGGTGATCTGAATAAACAGTTTGTTTTTCCTGTCCTACTTTTGGAGCTGTGTAAGTATTCAGATTCAGATATTAACACCTCTACCATACAGTTCTAAAAGTCCATGATAAATACCGTGTAAAACCAAAGTTTTGCTAATTTTTTTACAGCACTGTCAATTCTCAGACAGATCTGCTTCTCCAAGACTCAGTTTGTTAATAAAGCAGAACATCCTGGGATGTGAAGTGGTGTCTCCTTAGTTTGATCCTTTCTACGCTGCTGATTTCAACAGAAACATGCATGCCATTCCACTGCTGAAGCACTACACTTAGCAATGAAGTTAAGAAAGATAAAAAGGAATATTCCTGATCTCCAATTACATACATTTAAACATACACTTGACACAGCGTATTGACAGGCAAAAACCTGGAATTGTCAACAGCTGAAAAACTCAATCGTCAGAAAAAAGCACTCCCAGTTTCTTTTATTCATTTTCCATGGATGCAATCAGACTTCAAAGAGCAAATATGAACTGATGCTGGATTTTACCTTTTTTTTTCCCCTCAGATATTGGTTCTTTCATATTCAAGTTTGCACAATGAATAGCAATTTTGATTTATTACCGTCTCAGTTGCTGTGGCCTATGTTATTCTTTAACTTCGAAATTATGTTACCTTCTTTTCAATGCCATTCCTAACCATGGATACAGAATATGTCAAACTGATTTATGCCTGGACACTTGCCTCATGACTGAGTTATTTTCCCAAGCATGTATGGCAGCATAACACGTAATCTTTTAAAAAGTGGAAGAGAAATTAAATTAAATTTGATTTAAATTTTTCTAGGGCATAAGTAACATTAAGTTTCATGTCTACATATACATCCTAAACAGGTGAACCTTCACCAATTTCCTCAAAGATGAAAGGGCACCAAAGAATTGCAAAAAACAGTTATTTTTTTTAAGCATTTGCTGACCACATCTCAATAAATTGCATCAGTTATTCAAACTTATAATTCATTCAAACTCTGCTAACATAGAGACAAACATTGCTCAAACTACAGCAGTAATCCTGTATAAAAATGGGTTTGCTCGCTGTGCTTAATTGACATGAGGTACATGGAGAGGAATTATTGATCAGAATGAACCCAACAATCTTAGGAGAATTAAGAAAAACTAGAGACAAAACTTATTTGCTGAAAAGGGAAATTAGGAGTAGACATAGGGGAAGAAAGGGACCTTTTCCTGAAAATACCTTTTGCATCAGATGGGGGGGAAGGGGGAGGAGATGCTAAGGTTGAAGGCAAGGAAGGATCATTGTGCTTTGATAAGATAGAGAAGAAAACCATACTTCAACTTCCTTGGTCAGCAGGAGCAGATGGTTGGCTCCAAGATACTAGACTTTGCTATCTCTGCTTCTCCTGGAACAAAACAGCAATTCAGTCACACAGATCAGCCCTCTTGCCCTTGGTTTATGTCTTCAAGCTTCACCAGTGGCTAACCAGAAAACGACAGGAAACTGAGCTGATGCAGGATATTTCACAATGTTTATTGGACTAGACTTGCCAAGCTGACAGAGTCAAGACCTGAAAGGAAGCATAACACAAATGCCAGCCCTGGGGCAAGTGGCATTTTTGGGTACTGCCTATCAGCTTCATTACCAACCTAGCATTTTCTTTTCATGCAAAATGTCTTTAAGCTATGACTCTCATCAATAATTCCTATTAAAAGGGGTTTGGAAATGATGATGAATCATAGGTGAGAGACTCAGAGAAGTTGGTGGTGGCTGTCAGATCTGACAGGACAAACAAGGCCTGCACTTATATTTGCAGGTGTGGAAAACAGGTACTTCTATTTAAACAATCATTTATGGTGGCCTTTTTGATGCCTTCAAAATTAATGAACTTGTACTGCAGCTGGCAGGAGACAACTCCACACATACTCTGAAAATGGCAGATGTGCAGCTTTCAGAAGCAGCAATGTCCTTGACATTGAAATACTCTGAAGTTGTTCAAAGTGTGAGAAGGCCTAGGAGGAATGAAGAGAAAGCTCAGGTAGCTGACAAAATGGTCTCCTTGTCAAGAATCTGGATGTGGCAACTGCTTAACCGCACTGGGTTTATTTTTACTTCAACAGCAAAACAGTACTAACTTGGTTAGACCTTAATGTCCCATAGTGTCGAGAAGATCTTACGAAAATGGAATTTATTGACTGCTGATGTTTATCTGATCATGAGTCCTAGGGAAGTCTATGAATGCCAGAAATTTTCTGCCTTTCTGGTTACAGATATATTGACTAATGTCTAGATTTGGTTTTGACAAACATTTAAAGAGGTAAGTAATTAGTTCAGTGGGTAAATAAAGCACAGAACAAATTCTGTGGTTATCATTTTATGGAAGCACCTTATTATATGATCTTCCATACTTAATGACTGGAAGTATGCAATGACTGGATGAAGCTGATGGGCAAAAAAAACCCCGAAAGTATACTTGTATAACTGTGAGAATTGGAACTCACAAAGATATGAAGGATCAGTAAGCTCTGATCGGAACCAGCATTACTTCGATTTGAAATACTTATGAGAGCACATGAAAGGGAACCCTTGAACCAGTTGGAAAGGATGGTACTGAGGAGACTGGGAAGTACACAGCAGCAAGCCATGTTAAGTACTATGTCCAACACAGATAAAATGTTCTTGGATAACTTAACGGAATTATGGTGTTTATACAAGTTAATCATTATTTTAGGGGAGATTTATAATTTCATCTATATACCATTTTATCTATTGAATATTTCTGGGAAACAGGTAGGCATGCAATTCCATTATTCTGCATTTATAAAACTGCTACTTACAGCTTAAGCTACATTTTAGTGCCTCTTAGGCTTATCTTTGTGGCTTGAAATTGTGAGTGGACAGAGAACAGGGAGACTGGTAACATGTGAGTTTTTATGAATCTGAGTATGTTAAGTTTGATGATCTCTACACTTCCATCAGCAGTAGCTGTGTTTTCTAAAGCTGAATTATGTTCCCAGCTATGCTGTCATGATATCCATGTGACAACACACCTTTACACACCATTTGTTCCCATCTGCTAATCCATTTTCCCTGGAACTTCCTAGATCCCAAAGCTCAAATATTGTTCAGGTGGATTCTTCCTGCCCTCCGGCTGGTAGTGTCACTATTACAATTTATATTAAAGTACACTGAGTAGATAGAGGTTCTGACTTGCTATTTTCTTCTTTTTTTATTTGCATTTGCTGTCCCACTTACTTACTGTAATCAATAAAATTGCAGTGCACTTGGCCATTGAATTTCCAGCATGTTTAAACCATCTCCTCTTTCCCCCAATTAAGAACATTCTAAATAAAAAATCTCTCCTATAAAGTTTTGTGATTCTCCTCTTTCTTTGGGCACAAATAAGTAATATCTGAGCTAAGTTTTTTATTAATACCAGTAAAAATGTCCCCCAAATCTCTTTTATGCTGTACTCTTCCAGTTTGCATATAGTGAGAGGGCACCTATAGACAATTTTGCACTAAGTGACTACAGACGTAGTAGTTAATGACTGATATTCCTACCTATTACAGACATACCGGATGACTATTACCCTTCCTTTCACTCTGTTATTAATGGCCTGATTAGGAATGCAAATCAATGTCCACTATGTAAAATAGAAAACAGAAAAATCAATGCATGTCCTGTTGTGTGTGGTTTAGATTCAGATTTTTTTCAAAGTGTCACAGGTTCAAACCAACCTTGAATACTAAATTAACTTTAGTTCTTTGGTTTACTTATAATTTATGGTTCTTCTGTAAATTTTTTTTTTAGATTAAATTTTAATGTATTGTTTTAAAAATACAGACAAAAAAAAAAAGTAGTTTTTTAAGCAGGCTCATAAATGCAATTTATAAACACAAAGTAAACCATCCAAAAGTAAAACCAAAGTAAATCAAGGGTTAGGCTGAAAAAAATCCCATTATGATGCTGGTTTTGAATAGGTCGTTTCAGTCAAGAAGAAAAAAAACTTAGAGCCCACGTCCAAAATTCTAAAGCTAGTTTGTTTTCTCAATTTATAAATCAGCATCAAAGCCAGCGTTCTGTCCAGTGGCATGCTTTTAGTCACTACGCTTCTGTTTCTCACATACGGTCCCTGAGACCTTTGCAGCTGCAAGTGGTACAACATATGTCCTTTTAATTTTCTGTAATACATTTTCTAGCACTAGAAGACACCTGGGATTGCACCCTTTTTAAATGATCCATAATCAAAGGTGTACTCATGTTGAAATATAATATTTCAGGTCCTCAACTGAACTGATGATCAAGTTACAGGGCTCACATCCTTCTCTAGAATGTTCCAGATTATTTAGTCACTGAAATGCAGCCTACCTCAAATCTTGTTCTAGTAGTTCCATCTCATTTGACCAGCAAAATCCTGAGGAATCATTTAAAACAATAGCTGATTTGAATATTTACTAAGTAAAATACTTCAATTTCAAGCAAATTTTGCATATTTTCTGTTTCATGTTCTGTGATTCTTGACTGCGGCTGGGATTAGGGAAAAATGCCAAAATACTGCACATTTTCTTATAAGGTCCACTGAAAATATTAAGAAGACAAAGCATGTCAGTGTTGTGCTTATCAAGTACTAGAAGGATTGAGGTTCTCACATGAGAGCACTGAATGCCCACAAAAGAACAAATCAGAACTATTTAATTAGTTACTGTAAATCTTGTAAAGTTATCCTGGAACAGACATTTCTAGACTGGGTGAGATTTCTCTCTAAGAATAACTTCTGGACTGCAACAGAAACATGCATTTCATTTTCTTAGCACTCTAAGAGAATTATACTTCTCATATTTGATCAGCTTTATCTTTCTTCTGTTTTTTCAAGTAAAAGTCCTTGGATTTTTATATGACCACAAATCTTTGCTGAAAATCGAATGTTATACAAATTGCACATAGATCTATAAATACATGTAAATAAATGTGTTTTGCATGTATGTGTGTAATTTGCCTTTTAATACTATAGAGAACTCTTAAAACTACATAATGCCTAATCTCTAAATAAAACTCATTGGCAACTCATTTTCCTACTGCTACTGTAAGTGGAGTGAAAGAGAGAAGAGAAACAAGGAACAGAATAAAAGAGAAAAAGGGAAGAAATTATGAAATGCCTGTGATTTACCCTAGGACACTATGCAATCATTTATGGTAGTAAAATCACAGAGGAAGTCTAAGCCAAAGCTATAAAGCTATGGAATATATCCTATGTATCCAACGTATCCATTGCTTTATCCATAGCAGTATCATTTAATAACATATAAAATATGGGGTTTAAACAATGGCTTTCTGAATATAAATATTCCATTCTCTTTTGCACTTGTGTTAATAAAATCATCAGTATTACCAGTCAAAAGAGCTAACTCACTGGTAGATCTTGGTGGATATTTTATGACAAT
Organism: Nestor notabilis; assembly: GCF_000696875.1. NCBI lineage: Eukaryota > Metazoa > Chordata > Aves > Psittaciformes > Psittacidae > Nestor > Nestor notabilis. The sequence goes on from NW_009934386.1 coordinate 214,583, forward strand.
CTGAATAAAGGATCAATCACCAAATCCAGTAGGAAAGAAATTTCATAACTTCTCTTTACTGAATAGTTAAACAAAAGTAGGCCTACTATTTAAACATGACAAGGATGGAATGATAGCAGTCTTCACATTAACCTGGGAGCCATTTTCTCACACTTGAGAACTGACAGCAGCTCTTCCTTTGGATTATCTTTTGGAGATGACAGCTGGATTGTATTTTCCTCCTTTTTCCATTCTTCCCTTCATGTACCATTTTTTATTTCCCTTTTGCTTACTTTTCTGATAGCTGAGTACGTATTGATACAATCACTACTCCACATATTAGTTTTTGAATTGTGCAAAAAGTGTTGCACATTACTGTTTATTTTGCTTGAATAGTCTGTGCCTAGTTGTTTCATAGTCAACAAAATTGTATGAAGATATATGTAGTTCCTTCCTAATTCCATGGAGATTAGAGAAAATTCCACTGGGAACTGTACTGTATTTAGGAACCAACAGAATTTTCAAAGGCTTTTTATTAGCCTAGCTCCATTCACTTCAGTAGAGTCATTCCTGACTCCCAACTCAAGAAGAAAACGATGCCACTTTATCTAAAATCTTGGTTCCTAAAAATTAGCATTCAGGTTATATGTATAAACTGCTGAACGTACTGCAATACAACCCCTTTATTTCATGGACTATAAAGCTTGAGAAATACAGACATCCACAAGCTATGAAGCAAAGGCTCATAAAAATGCCATGAAAAGTGTAATTATCCACTAGAATGAGTCTTCAAACTATGCCTGGAATGAACTGAACTGGGGGATTTAGTTGAAAAGCCAAAGCCTTCACAGATCACATTGACAGTAGACAAAAATGAAAAGATACATGAAATTCAGAATCAGCAGGGCTCTCTGAATTTAATAAAGTAACTAAACATGCTCAAATAATTCCACGCAACTGCCTATCTATGAGAAAAGTAGTTATCTTGAAACTTTCCACTAGCTGAGTGCCAATGACTCCATAAACAATGGATTTAATTAAGGAAAATTACCCCCACCAAACATCTCATAATGGATACTTGTCACTTCTAGCACTCCTCCCTAAAGCTAACCAAAAATATTGCTTGGAGGACATGAAAGCATTACACAATGAACTGTAAGATGATTTTCTTTTGTGTCAGATAGTAGATTTATTATCATAGTATTTTTGAAGAGTAGAAGTTACTGAAGTTTAATATTGTCATACCACTAAGACATCTATTTTTAGTATTTTTTATTACTATTCAATTATACATATGACAAAACCAGTGAAATGTTATTTTAATGATTTCAACCCCCTAAAACAATTTGTCTCTCACACCTCCACTCACTTAAATATTCTCCCTCTGTCCTGTTAACTGAATAGATCCCAAAGACATGATTGTCTAGAAATTCATCTTCTTTCATCTACTCTGTATAGACTTGCCTGTCAGAATCTATCTTCACACTATTACCCATTTCTAAATTTCTCTTGAAAATAAGGACTAGACAAACTTCTCTGACATTTCATTATTCTGCTAACATTTCTCTTTGTATCAAACACCTAGAAAGTCTTCAGTTCAACTGGAAGAAGAGTATTAATGCCTCACATAATTTTTTACATAAAGTTTTCATGTCCTCTTCATAGTTTCAAAGCTGTTCCTGAAGGCTTATCTAATTAGAGATATATAAAGTACAATTGATAAAAGCTCTATAATACAATTCTGATTGCATCCAGCTGATAAAAATGAACAGACTTTTCAGCCTTTAACAAATGATGAGATTTCTACAGCTGAGTAGCAGGTATTGGGTTTCTTTTATTATATCTGAGTAATTCAGAATACCTGTATAAAGCATAAAGTTCTGAGTTACTTTTGAGTGTAACATAATGAAGCATACTGTAGGAAACACCAGTTGGTTAGACTGGGTAAACTTTACTCCTTCAGTAATGATTTACATGACTTATCACATCAAAAAATTAAATTCTACTAAAAGCAATGGTCCAAAGACTGTACAGTCCAGTATTAAATGACAGGTTTTTTATGCACATATATATTTGAGCAATATAGATGCCTTATAAATAGATACAGAATTCTGTAGCCATCCAAGTCCTTGTACAGCTTGATCTCTAATGCATAAGATTCTCCATGTGCATAAATTAATTTTAATTGGACTGTTTTTCTTACAAATATTCCCACCTGCATATTGTACTAGAGCATCTCACAACTACAGAAGTTATGTACTAATGTAATTGTTTAATGCAGCCAAGTGCCAGGCTTGTTGCCTTACCTCCATATTTTTATCTTATTACCAGCAAGCACTGCCAGCTGTTAAAGAAATATGATTATCATTGTACAGAAAATAATAGCGAGAGAGAAAGGGACTGATCTAAAATCCACTCAAATCAGAAAACACAAATTTACAGTTCTAATTAATCTAAACCAGGTAAAACAGGAACTCAAAAGCAGAGCCAACAGTGCATATAACTCATGCTACCAATGCCTGACATTGAATTTGATTCAATGGGATGGATAAAACCTGAACAGCACTCTTCTGGGGGGAACACATGACTACATACATGCATAGGGATACATACATGCATAGGGACAGACAATCTCAGTCTAAGTGTCCTTCCTTCAAAAGAAAGTGCATGTATCTCCTGGATTAAAGGCAATCACAGATGCAAAGTAAGATAACCCAGCACATCATGTCACTCCAATTCCTGTCCAATGGAGCATAATCTGATTTGCAGTATTTTAAACGACATCCTGATTAGATTACTAATGAAGGCTGGCAATTCTGAGGAGTTCACCAATTGCTGACAGTTTCTGTGAAGCAGCTGGGCAACTACTTTTAAATTGGGAAAGACTGTAAAATATATTTACAGCTTTCTACAAAGATGGGCCAGATGGTCCCATAGAAATTGGAAAATGAAGGAAGCATTAATGAATCACCCAAGAAACCAGAAATCTTTTAGTGGGTGGTTCAGTCCATTAAAAAGAAAAATCACCCCAAACCAAACACTACCCAATTCTTCATAAAGTGCTATTCTGCTTACTGTAATTTAAGAGCACTTACAGGCATATTGTATTTCTAAATAATTACAGTGAAGCATGATTTTGTAATACATGAAGTTTACTTTTGTCATGTTAATAGCATATTCCATTACCAGATGAGATTTAAACCTGTATTTTTTTAAAGCATACTACAACAAGTCTGAACTAGAACCTCGTTAGATTTAGCATATGAATAGAAATCCTTAGTGGCAGGGAAGTCTGAAAGGGACAGAGATTCTCCAATAGAGAAATGTTTCTAGAAAGAGTTGTGGATTTGGTGGAAGCACTTTCTGATGATAACTAACACTTCTAAGTTGCCACTGGGATAAGAGAAAAACAAGACTCGTAAGTTCTTTTAAACTGAATCTCAGAGAGAGAAGACTCTCCTAATTTCCTAGCCCACACAACTCAATAATGCATGCTTGCTTTCTTAAAGGGTCTTATTGTCCAGTACAGTTTTCAGGAACTAATCCTTCCAATGGCGAAGTGAAGTCCCTGTAATACTTCACTATTCCACAACTAATTGCAGTTTGTTATTAATTTCTCCATTCTTAAATGTTTTCCAACTTTTTAGGTTTTGTTCCTCTTCATGGAAAAACGTAATTCCTCTGTCAATCTGTTAAATTATCAATAAATCAGATTGAAAAAAGCAGTATCACTATTCTATTGAATAAGAATTGCACAACTTTGAGAACAAGCTAATGAAATGAGCAGTTAGCCTTGATAACACACTTGCTATTACTGAAGCTCTTGATGTCTTCTGAAGTTAAGTGCTAATGATCAAGCCCTATGCTGTTATTATATTTGGTAAAAATTATACACAAACAATTTCTATACTTGCAGATTACAGGACTAAAGATTATCGGCTATAGAGTTATAATTGGAGTTTATGTGTTATTTAAATGCTCTCTTTTTTTTGCCTGTTTGAGACAGTCTTAACTTGAACTATTTAAGGCACATTTATCTATTGTAAGGGAAAGGATGTTGGAGTGCTTTTATTTGTTCAGTTTTTCCACTTCTGGGTTTTGATTATATGTCAAATGAGCTTTTGGGCCGAATTTAACCTTCAGGTAGTTGACCGACTACTCTTTCCTGACACATCTGTATGGCATTTTCTGATGAAAATTGCCATAACTGAGACAAGGATTACTTAGCCCTGTTTGGCTCTGGTTACAGGATTTGCACCATTTTGTGCTGTAAGTGCCATCTCCAGCAGTCTGGAAAACACATGCTTTGTTCCAACTCTTACGACCGATCTAAACCCAAAAGAATTCAATGTTCGTTTTGTATAACCACAAACTCACTGTTTGGCAATGTTCCTTCCACCGGCAGCTCTGTGCTGCCAAATGGAAATACTATTTTTTAAATGTACATTACATCAACCAGTTAATTGTAGGAACAGAGTAAGATCTGAATACCACATTAGCTTCATTATTTTTATTCCAATTATAGATATACGTTTTGGAATGTGTACTGCAAATTCCTAATAGAAGATATTTGTTTCACTCTTTAGGGTATTTATATTTTCATATGTATTTTCTTGCAGAGTCCACTGTGCCCTTTAAATTTATCCTCAGTATAATGTTATTATTTATTGAATGATTTTTTTCTTCAATAATGTTTAAGAAACTGATATTCATTTCTTAAATATAGATATATATACATACAAATAAATAAATGGAAAAAAACACAGTAGCTAAGAGTCTTTAGGAACTGAGCTGATGAGAAACTGTTTTCAGACTGTGTTAAAGTGAAAAATGGAACCTTGCTAATTTTGGAAAGATTTTTTTCAGAGCTGATAGGAACCACAAGATGGATCCCTCAGAAGGTGATTGCAAAAGTTTGGCTTCATCGATAAGGTGAGCTTAATCTGTAGTCAATATTCTGCTTGCATTGATTCCATCTGTATTATGGAAAACCAACATTCACACTCCATATTTTGAACTCATTTCTGAGTTGACTTAGCCTTGGAATATTTTCAAGATTATTTTTGTTATATTAAATTTTTGTTTTTCTCCAAGTTGTTTGTGTTTTTCTTTCTTTTGAGTTGCCAGCCATCATCTCGAGAGTCTAGATTTGCTACTTGAAATATGCAGCATATGAAATGTGAAAACAGGACATGTCATACTGCATCCTAATTAGAATACTGGAGAAAAACAACATGATGCCTGATCATTTATTTGAATTTTGAAATTAACTTGGACTAATTGTACCCTTTGTGTTCCCTTTCCATTAATATTCCAGCAAATGAATTTACTAGCAGGTATAAGTGTTTAAACAGCTAAGTTTAAGTGAACATTGCTGAGGCTTATATAAGCAAAATTAAAACTTAAGATGACAGCCTCTGAATTTTTTTCCCCTGTCACAGATCTGGAGCATCATGGCACAGCCTTTCTGTCTGCAGGTGACACCCAAATTGCCAGTAAGTGAGATCGCACCCCAAGGTCAGAATAGGCACCTGCCAGGTCTGGGGTGGCACAATTTATTTTGATGTCTTTTGGGCTGTAATTCCTATTGCCTCAGGGAACATTAGAAGGCACAGAACGACTTTGCCTCTATGTTCTAACTCAGGAAACAAACTATATCAGACTATAAACGGTCTCCTTGAAGCTGAACTAGGGACCCTTTCCTGTAGCTATTAAATGAGCTTATGTTTGCGCCAGCCAGGCTAAGGCAGCTTTCAGCATTTCTGAAATTCTTGTTCATGATAGCGGGTAAGGAACACTGCTCAGTGCCTCTGTCATCTGGATGCTAAAGGTAAAGAGGTTATATGACTTTTATTGAATAAGGAGAACAAAGCACCACAGAAGTCTATGGAGCCTGCAGTTTTTCTCTACTGATGAGGAAAAGGATGGCTTTAAAGAGGGTCTGAATTTTAACTTTAGGGCCAGTGGCGCCTGCCAGGTCACCTGGGAGAAAGCCTGAAAGCCAGCGTACCACAGAAGCCAAACTCTGCCTGAGTTAGTGCTGCCCTGGGTTAGCATTTGTTTTTCTTTCCCCTGCTTTCTCCCTGCCTTTTTAACTAGTACTTAGTTTCTAGTGCTGCATATTCTGTTTTGCAAAAGTCTTAAGGTAAACAGGCTACTTCTGCATTAAAATGCAGAATGAACATAGCTTCCATTTAGATCTGGAGGAGCTTTACCTCTGCGACTTCAGGAAAATTGAGTTTGATTAAATTCTAACTTGGGTTTGGTGGGGTTTTTTTGTTAATTAGGAATGGAACAAATATATAATTAGTTTATATATATTAAGGTATGTAATTCATATAAGTATACCATACTTCTGAGAACTAATGGCAAGTGTAGTCATTCAGACTTCAATAAAATTATATTACCTGTAATTAGTCTACTTCATCATTGTTGGATGCATTAAAAATGTCCTTTATTTTAAAGCAAGTTATTATTCATTGAAATTCAAAGGGAAGTGAGCAGCAAACAGTATATAGTGTGATTTGTCTCATAATTAATACACTTACTCATTGTGAAATACAGCTATATTGCCCATTATTTTTAACTAAAGCATAATACACTGAATTTTAGAGGCACTGGGCTATTACCCAGAACAAAATATTTCTAGCAGATAGGAGTGACATTTAGCTTTGGCAGTAGAAACACATGCCCTGGGTAAGTAAAACAATTTTTGAACAAAATTGAACATTTATGTGAGAGCAGAAAATCATAAATACATTTCATAACCAACAAGCCCCAAAGTATTCTTACTGCACTTAGATAGAGGGTATGGATGCATAAAGAAAATTCATCTCCACAAGATGCTTTCAGGCAGTGAAATCTTGCCTCTTGTCTTAACCCAGTTATTGCCCTCCTTTCCTGGTGGAATTTTTGTTTTGTACTACCAGTGCATAGCACTTGTGAGCTTATGCCATATGTTGTTATTGCTTTGCTTTTAGTTTGCTTGCCCCTTTCTTTTTTTGTCCTCCCTTTCCCCCCCTGCCCTTGCTTTTCTTTCCTGTTTCTGCTTCATATGGTCTTTTTAGATCACATCTCCCTTCTTTTTCCCTTTCCCTTCCAGTCAACTCTTCCTTCAGTTTGATGTTACTTCTTCTGCAGGATTTACTATCAGCTCTGCTTCTTACTCACAGTCCCTGTGCCACTGTGCTAGGTGAGGTGTTGGCGCAGGGATGGGGCTGAGTAGCTAGGCCGTGACTGGTTCCCAGGCACTGCCGGTGCCACCACCACCTTTTCCTACCTGCAGTTTCTTTGCCATTAATACCTTTGCTTCTCCCCAGTTCTATCCTGTCCTTAAATGCTGTGCTTACACACCGCACAGCACTAGAGAAGGCTGAAGTCCTGCAGGCAGGTACAGCCTGGCAGTGCTAGAGCTGCTCCTGCCATGGGCTTGACCTTAGGAGAATACAGGCTCTCCAGGTTGGGAACTGGCCCCTGGAGCTCCTTCTGTCTAGCATAATTATACCTGTGAGAAACAATTTTGCCTGGGGAATATTCTGCAAGGAATCTGTGGTGATTACTGGCACAGCAGTACACAGAAGAACCCTTTTTTCTTCTTTTTTTTAATTGTAGTACCTTTCCCAGAGTTTTACATACCTGAAAGTCTAGCAGCTTACACTCTTTAGCACACAAATTCTTGTTATCTTTTGTTTTTTCTCTATGCACACAGAGTAATGTCATTTTATGCAAAGAACTCCCCCAGTAACTTCAGCTTGAAAACATGAATTTAAAAAGCATTTAGAATGGAGTAGGAGGATACCATTCCAGATCACATTTTAAAGGTTGAGGAAGGGAAAATGAGGAACCAGGATTAAATTCTGCATTAGCAGTTGAATGTTGTGAGCTGCATTTAGCAGTGTTTGACAGACAGACATTTGTGCATTCCCTCTCTTCAAATCACAGGGCACCTGTACCTTCCCTTGCTCTCACACACTTTATCATAAGGTTTTTAAAAAGTGACTAAAAAATAATAAATTAGGCTACAAAACTCACACATAGCTTAGGCAGCACAATATATATTGGTTTTGACAGTTAAAACATTTACAAAAACAATAGTCTTGCATCCAGTACTGTAATGAGGTTTTCCAACTGATTAAAAATGAATGCGTTTCTCGTGTATTCTCTGGTCACTACAACTTTGTTTGAATCATTGACCTTAGCTGACTTTGAGCACAGATAAAAAGATGTAGGTCTCCAAGCAACTGAGTTCCTCAGTGTCTATAAATAAAAACCAATAAAAATAATATTAAAATCATCAGGGCCAGGCAGTTTCCTGAATAAACAATGTTACATTAAGGCATTTGTGTTTACAGAAGGTTGTAATTCATATTTATCCCAGGTCTATGGGACTGGAACTTCTTGTAATTTGTTGGTGACTTATCAACCAAGGTGATGTCAGGGCAGTTCTCAACAGAAACGTGACCCTAAAAAAGACCTCTGACAGCACAACTCACCCCAGCAGAAGAGGGTGAGGCTCTGTTGCACTGCCTTGTCACCTACTGACACAGATGAGCTAGAGGGGAAAGTTATTGTCACCAGCTGTCCTGCAGCAGTGCTACAAAGAGAGGACTGGAGACTTCAGAGTATGGATTCAGCTCTGTCAAGGAGAAAAAACTGCAAAATACATCTGTAGGTCTGGGTGAATTTTTGACTAAAATGAGTAATACAGTATCAGCCACCTTTATCTGTGCACTACTACCCGAGTAAGGCAGCTCAGCAGGGCAAAATGCTTCACCCCTCCAGACTGGCAGCAAACAGCCATACTACTTTGCTCTGCCCACTGCCGACACAGGTATTTTTAATCTGCATTTTATTTCTGTCTGTCAAAGGTGAAAAGCATTAAGCAATTAATTAGTTGAAGTGATTTAAGAGACAGATGGAAGCCAGAGAGACTTCAAAAAGTAGCTGAATATTATTAATTCATGTGGTATTCATTAGAGTGTCACTAATGATGCTGCTTTCATTTGATATTTGATACAGAATGCAATACTATTGGAATTTCTCTGTAATTTAACAACTGTTTAAGAGTATTTACTGAAGTCTGAGACCAGTACAGATGATTTTAAGCTAACATTTAATACACTGTATGATATCAGGAGTATTCTGTACCAGAGCACTCTTCCTCAGCACATATGGACAAATCCAGTCTCCACCTGTGACCTAACAAATTGTCTCCCTCCCCAGTCCAACAGGCCTATCAAATGCTACACCACTAGGCAAAGACTTAGCCTATAAAACTTAGATCAGGAAACGCCCTTCTGTTACAGTCCATAAAACCTGTGGATGCTGACATCTAACATGTCAACAAATTCCCTGCACAAATGGTGATCCCAAGAGGATCCTTCAGCTCCAGATGTCTACAGTAAAGGTACTATTAGCTTACTGCACTATACACTGTCAGCATTAACTTTGCTTATGTGAGATTTTTATGCATCTTTAACATGTTGGAGCCATTTTCACAATTTACTTCTTCACAGTCCCACAGGCATATGTTTACTGTATAAACTACATTCCCCTTCCCACCAATATATTCTGTTTAATAGCGTTAAAGTTCATATACTCACTAATAGAAACCAGACTTTTGAATCTAAAGAGTATATACAGTACAGTTCCTGGTGGAGCCTTAAAGATTAAAGGAAATACGTGCTATTTAAAAATGAAAGAGCTCCTGCTGTCAGGTCTGATCCTGTAAAATGCACCATACCCAAATACAAGTACCATTCAGTTGCTCTCAGTACCCCTGGAATCAGGTTCTTATTAATTTGTCTAAACAAATAATTCTGCAAGTAGCACCCAAGCGATGTCTATGGAGAGTAGCTGTTGTCCATAAAGCTTGCCTGTCCACAGGGCTTCTCGGACTGCTTGACTCTAGCTGACATTTTACACACTTCTGTCTTTACACAAAGGCTCTGTGGTTGGGCTACACCAGGTGTGCCTTTTTAAATTCTCAGTTCCTCAGGTTAGCTACAGAAGAGAGTATTAGTCACTGATAAACACGCTATTGTGGTTCCCCTGTCATCAACTAGGCTCAGCGGTGCCCCTAAAGATAGATTATCAGGCCAAAAGAGCTCCTATGTGATGAAAGGCCACACTGTTACACATTACGTATGTAGTTCACAACCTGAAATACACACGAAGGTGACAAAAAATTAAATAAACCCCATTCAAGAGGCAAATGCTGCATTACGGCAGAGGAGGATCATTTGAGAATAACGAGCTCATAATTCAAATAAGCTCCAAAATGCTCCCATAATGTAACCTGGACCTATCCTTGCCAAAGAAATCACAAAGATACCTGCATACACATGTCCACACTGAAGTGAAAAAGAGTCTTTCCACATTTCCCAATAAATCGTGAAGAGAAGTATACAAGTTCAGAAAGAGACCCGATTCCTGTTGTATTTCTAGCTTATAAAATACTGAAGTTCCTGGTAATCACACGAGTCCATTACCTGCCAATTTAAAATATTTTGGCAAATCTTAAAAGTTCCATTAAATACCTGCCTTTATATCATCCCCATACTGAAGATGAACGAGGTTACATGCTTGCTAAGACACACCATTCTGAACATCTCGTGCTTTTTCTGGAATACAGTAATACTGTCACCAGTTGAGCTGTGTGAATAGTTTCATAAATCTTTTTCTTTTGCTGATTAGTGAAATGACAAGATCAACAAAAGCTTTGACAAAAAACATTTCAGGTTTGAAGTAGAGTTTCTGAGTTGGGAGTATTATTAGAAGGAGACCTACCAAGCACATACATAAGTCTGTGCAGCTGGGGAAAGCTCACATTCAAATCAGGATGAGCAAAAATGATTTATGGAACTTAAATAAGCCATCTCTTTTTTGAATCTATTGTATCTTTTAGGAACAACTGTCTCCCAGATGAAAACCTGCTGGATGAACTTGAAAATCTGAAAATCAAACATTTTTTTTTTACATGTTCCAAGTAGATTTAGAAAGAAAATATTTTTTCCAATCATTAAGGGAAATATTTAACAGGAACATGATACGTGTACCAAATCATCAGTACTTTTCTTATTCAAACTTATTTTCACTGCCATTCTCACAGATCACAGAATTTTATCAATGGAGGACCTGATAATTCCACCACAGGTCTTGCTATTGAATTTTAATAAGGACACAACTAAGAAGTGGGGAAAAAAAGCAGAGAAATGGGAGCAGAAATAGAAGATAGGCAGCAACTATAATAGAGATAAGAATAGATGGTCATAGGCTAACATTGTGCATAATTTAATGGCTTTCTTGAAATGCTGAATTCCTTTCAGGGTAGATCAAGTATCTGCATAATAACTTTCTGTGATGTTGGAAGCGACAAGCACCTTAAAATATGTATGGAATATTAGAAGAATGAAGAAAAAGTGCAAAAAAAATCAAGCCTGCTTACTATGCCCCAGTAGGTTTTTTCAAGCAGACTGTATCTGACTGAATTCTTACTGTCTGAAGGCAAAAGGAATGGTCCCACCTTGACCACATTTCACTTTTAGTACCACTAGATCTAGGTATCCTAAATCTTAAGGCTTCACAAACATTTCAGATTGCACATATTACCTGTGGTACAGTTCATAAAGCACAAAAATCACTGGCAGTGTGCTAAAGTATTTCAGATTTTTTCCATGACACAAATATGTTGCACTACTTAGCCAAGATTAAGGAGCATGCAGTTAAGTGTTCACTCATCAGGCTTGCTGCTCCAAATGTTTGCCTTACTTACATAGTTTTTTCCCTTGAAATTGGTTAACGTTTGATATCTTCCTCCTATGAATAAATCACTAGACTCTAGCTATAAAATAGTATGATACAAAATGTAACTCTCAAGGCAGATGAGCACCCACAATATTCTGTCCAGCAGATTATAAGGCTTTACAAGATAAGGCATCAATCAAATCTGGATCAGTCTTTCAAACATAGTTCAAGTCATGTCTGTTCCCCTTATAGTCCCTCTTAAATTGCACTGCATGGACTGCACAACACAAGGGCACTTGCAGTTTGGCAAGTGCTAAAAATGGCATGGTGAGTGCTCTGGGATGAGGCAAAGGAAATTTTTCAGGCCTTAGGGTTTAGTCAAAATTGTGAAGTGGGACTTAAGCCTAATGAAAGACCCAAAAGCATGTCTAGATGAGGTTTTGTATTTGGATTTTTGGATAAGAGGGAGTTACATGTTTCAAAATAAACACATGCTTCATCACTGCAGAATAAAGGCCTTCAATAGTTCCCCTTTTATTCTCTTTCCATATGAACTGGCACTGCTTTTGAACCTACCTTTCACTCCTCTATATGGCGCACTGCCATTCAGGGTCATGGTTTGGTCTTTCATCCTCGTTACTTTTCTTATTTTCTTTGACATACCTTTTCAAGATCCTTATATAGCCCCAAAGTATATGAATGGGATATAAAGCTGCCTGTAATATCTACAGACCATCTAGCCACTCTCATTCCCAGAATGGTAACATGGAAGGAAACCCAACTTGTACCACAGGTTAACAGATTGGAAATTAAGAGAAAATAAAATACTTGTATAGTACCTTTACAGGGTTTGTTTGTTTATTTCACTTTAATCTCATTATTATTTAGTGTTGTATCACAGGTTAGCATAGGGAGGGGAGTGCTGAACAGGTACCTGCACAGAGAGATGCTTAGGATTTCCTATCACTAAATGAAGTCTACTTAATAGGAATTAAAATATGATCTCATGTACCATACTGAGTACTAAAACAGTCTTTACTACAATTGTATCTATGGTGAGTTGACCCTGGCTGGACGGCTGGTGCCCACCCAAGCTGCTTTATCACTCCCTCTCCTCAACTGGACAGGGGAGAGAAAACAGAATGAAAGGGTCACGGATCGGGATACGGACAAGGAGAGATCACTCACCAGTTACTGTCACTGGTGTGGGGTTCTCCATGGGCTGCAGATGGAGATCTGCTCCACATGGACCTCCATGGGCTGCAGGGGCACAGCCTGCCTCACCATGGGCTGCACCATGGGCTACAGGGGAACCTCTGCTCCAGCACCTGGAGCAAATCCTGCCTCCTCCTTCACTGATTTTGCTGTCTGCAGGGCTGTTTCTCTCACATATTCTTCCTCTTCTTTCCTGCTGCAGTTGAGTAGGTTTCCCCCTCCTTAAACCCAGAGACACTACGTTCATCACTGATGGGCTTGGCCTCGGCCAGCAGTGGGTCCATCTTGGCACTAGCTGGCACTAACTCTATAGGACACAGGGGCAGCTTGTAGCAGCCTCTCACAGAAGCCACCACTGTAGCCCCACCCCCGTCTACCAAAACCTTGCCACACAAACCCAATACAACATCTGGTCACCTTCAGTTTTAACACTGCATTAACAAGACAAGCTGTGATCTAAAGTCCAATTAGATACCAAGTTATTCAACTCATTAAGTCTGAATGAAGTAGTACACTGTTCTCCTACAAAGCGACTGCAGCAGAGTTCTTATAAAGTTGGTGAATAGCTCTTTAGTGCTGGCAGAAATGCCTGTAAATTCAAAATCATACCTTAAAGCTTTTGAAAACATCTGAAGGAAGAAAATAAAAACAAAAAGAAAAGTGTGTTGCACAAGTACCTATGCAAATTCCACCTAAAGCATTTCTGCTTTCCAAGTAAGTGAAATGCTTAATGGCAAAAATAGTTAATTAAAAGACAAATCTTTCCTGTAACCTCAGAAGTGGATTCCCTCTTCTGCAATCTGGGAAGTCATACTTTAATGTGAAAACACATGGGGGATTATCCTGTGAACTGCATGCACTAAGCATTCTTTTCTCTTCACCCTCTACCATGCCCCTGCTTTCCCCTTACAGTGGAATATATTTCTTTGCTCGAATTCAAGATTAAGAATGTGATTTCACACCAGTAAAATAACAAATAAGTCCATGGGATCAGTAGACTTACACTGGAGTTCAGAGGTAAAATCAAAACTTGTCCTCTTTTTTTGAGCCCATATAATATTAACCTTTATCTTGTCTTTGCATAGAACAATCAGGTTGTCAGTGGGTACATTACTGTAAAGCAGATGGGCAATAAAACTGTTCACAATATCTCTCTAACAACTTCATATTTGATTTTGGGAAAGGAAATTCTTTTAACCTGCCACTTCAAGCTTGGAAGGAAAGCTCTTTCTCAGTTTCAAGTTTACAGGATCATATTTACCACCTGGGGTTTTTCAGTTCCCAGTGTTCCTGCAGAATTATGGGTAAGGGGAATGCTAGCAGTGGAGTTTCATCTAGAAAAAAATGGACCTTACTGTGATGATGGATTTTTAAACTTCTAACTTTCAGTTCTGGTTTTACATTGCCTAAGAGGGAATACTGTTTTGGAGATAATACAAATCTTCCTGCCCTTAGTCTTTCAGGATCACATCATTCATACACACTGTAGCATTCCAGCTGTATGGAAAAAAAACTAAGGGAAATGCTCCCCTCTCTTCTTTTATCATTTTAACAAAGACCTTAAAATGTTAAAAAAACACAAACCATCATGTACCAAGTGATAGACAAGAGGAAATGACTTCAAGTTGTATTGGGAGAGGTTTAGACTGGGTATTAGGAAAACCATTTTCACTAGAAGGGTTGTCAAGCATTGGAACATGTTGTCCAGGGAAGTGGTTGAGTTGCTATTCCTGGAGGTATTTAAAAGATGTGTAGATGAAGGTAAGACAATAGGGAGACCTTGTTGCAGCCTTTCAGTACTTAAAAGGGGCCTATAAGAAAGATGGGAAAAGACTTTTTAGCAGGGCCTGTTGCAGTAGGAGGAGGGGTGATGGCTTTAAAATAACAGAGGGGAGATTCAAGCTGGATGTGAGGAAGAAATTCTTTACAATGAGGGTGGTAAAACACTGGCACATATTGCCCAGAAAGGCAGTGGATGCCCCATCCCTGGAGACATTCAAGGCCAGGCTGGATGTGGTTCTGGGCAACCTGGTCTAGTTGAAGATGTCCCTGGTCATTGCAGGGGGGTTGGACTAGATGACCTTTGAAGGTTCCTTCCAACCCAAACTATTCTATGATCCTCTGATTCTATGTGGCACATAGGGACATGGTTTAGAGGTGGACTTGGCAATGCTGGTGAATGGTCTTAAGGGTCTTTTCCAACCTAAATGATTCTATGATCAAATTTTACCAAGATCTGCCTTTTTCTCTGAGGTTTGGTTTTCTTTTTTCCCCTGCATGTTCTTGAGACTCCATTCCTTTTTGCAAAGCAGCCCTCAGGCTTTTTGCCTCAACTTTTGAGCAATGGTGAGCCCAGGAGCTGAGTAAGCAAGCGCCGAGGAGAGGGTGGCATTCGCCTTCAGGTACAGGAAAGAGAACAGCTCCCTGGCCCTAGCAAACTAAACACTCACAATGAAAAAGGGCTCTTGACAAAACCATCTATGCTCTTAAGGAGACAAATATCTGTTCACTTTTGAGCTTGGGAGAGAAGAAAGGAAACACATCTAGAGAGACACTAGAGGGCAAATGGCCCTGGGGAGCTGCTCAGCCCATAAGGAAGATGATAGTAGCATCGAAACAAGGTTGTTTGCTATAGCCCTTATAAAGTCTCATAAAAAATGTTAGCAGACTGCTGACTTGGCTCTAATGCCCTTGGCTGCTTGGTCTCACAGCCTAAATGTTTTGAGGTTTATTACAAGACACATATTTATAAAGCAAGTTGGAAAACTGATGTGTGTGTTTTCCATCATTAAAATTTCTACGAATTTCATGAAAATATTTCTGCTTTAGTGTATGCCTAATGTTTAACAGTTTGTACAACACTAAAAATATATACTCAAAATAGGTCTGCCGAACATAGTAGAAATTTGACAAGCTCTGGAGCATCCTTTCAGCACTTTCTGTAATTACATATTTTCGGAATATTTTCTATATGTTCTAAACAAAAAATATCTACTGCTTATCTGAATAGCATCCAGTGTTTAACGTATTCTGTTTGAATCTTTAGCTGTTACAATTGGCACATTCCCATCCACAAAAAAGGAGTAATGATCATTTACAACAGCTTAGGATGTGACAATGAATTTTAGATCTGTGCCTAAATTTTAGGTGTAGATAGTATTAGTAGTTTTACACTAAATTTTTAATATCTTCTCTAGCCAGGACTCTCAAAATACACAGGAAGCTTTGGAATGGGATGGACAATTAAAGAACAGTTTTCTTTGAGACTGACTGATTGAGAAACTGGAGGTTATTTGCCTGGCTATTTATATAGAACTTGAAGGGGAAGTGAGTTTGCTTTTGAAGAACTAAAGTACCTCTGGAAATACATCCCCTAAAAAGGACTGATTTAATTTTGAAAGAAAAGTGATTTTGCTTTTTTCATTACCCACACCTCTATATATGGGTTAGGGATACTCATTCAGTACAAAGTCACCATTCCTATCTTCCCTAGACAAAGAATATTAGGACAGATTGGTGTCACCCACTTGAACAGATGTTTACAGCAGCTCGCTGTTGTGGCAGCCTTAAGATGCAGACAGACCTGTCCTACTTGGAGATTTTGTAAGGAAGTCAAAGTCACTGCTGTTGCTTTGAGATCTCTGCAGCTATTTTATAATCTAAGCTGTTTCAGCAGCCATTCCTCAGAAAATCAAGTCATTCCTTGTTTTCAAAGCACTCCTGGCTACCTTGGAGTAAAATGTTCCAATTTTAACCCTATTCTGTGCTATCTGATCCAGTTTATTTCCTGAAAGCATGCTTCAGACAGCTGGCAGGCTTGCCAGCTGAGATTCTGGGGAATATGATAATTTTCATTGACTTGTACCAAGAATTCACAAGTTCAAAGAGGCAATATAATTTCCTCTGCTAACACTGTATCTGCATATACTAACAGGATATTTTATAGGACACAAACAGGTGAACAGGTCAGGCAGGTTTAGGCTGATGAAATCCAAATTGTTCTTGTAAGTGACCTATCTTTGCCTGAAGGGTTTATTTCTCTGATAATGAATTCAGATACTCAATGTTTCTCACAATTCTGTGCAAGCAAGAGAAGTTTTTGCCATTTATGATAAATTTGGATCTTTTCTTTTAAGTTTGATTACATTGCTCAAAAATTAATCCTACTAATTAATTACTACCTACTTTCTAGAATAATTGAGTATTTCTTAGACGAATATCTGCTTATCTCAAGTCCATCAGTATAAAAACTATTCTATTCCATTTAACACTTCCAAGGGCAGAAAACCTCATAAGCCCAGACAACCAGTAATTAGCAAACAGTAAATGTTAAATAAATACTTACATAGTTGCCTTATCACAGTAATTCCTTAATAGTGATGATATTTCTTATTGCTTTGGTGAATCATCTAATTGTTTAATTACATGTGATTTATCCCATATTCATTATCCCTTATTTATGTGTTACGAACTTTGTAGTACTCTAGAAAATGCTTTCACTGAAAACTGATGGGACTGTCTGGGACAGAAATGAACTGAAGATGTAATTTCCTGAGTCCCAGGTCAGTCAGACATGGCCGATGAATTGGCTGTGGGGGAATAAAGCTAAAAGCGAGTGGCAATATCCCATGCAACAGGAGAATTTGAAGCTGGCTAAAGGTGGAGAACTAAATGGAGCAAATGAGGATGTGCTCAGAAACACAAAACTAAGGTGTCTGAAAGGCACAAAACTAGGGTGAAGAGGGGTCAGGAGTAGAGGCAGATGGCTTATGGAAATGAGAGAAAGGCCTGAGGCACAAATTAGAGGGGATAAGAGGTTTTACACCCATAATGGTGGGAGATGGAAAAGACAGACCTGCCTGTGGGGCTTATCACAGAGCGAGACCGTCAGTGGGCAAACACCATAGAGAAGGGCTTCTGTGGTAAAAGAGAGAGTCACTCTCAGGACAAATGATTAGGCCAAATATAGCTATGAACTCTCAGCATTACCTTTCTGTTCTCCTGCCTGTTCCATTCTCTCTAATTTAAAAACAGACCAAAAGGCACAGGAGTTGCTAAGAACTGGATGAAAATAGAAATTACTTTTTTTCCAACTAATTCATTACTTGTTTCATATGGATTTCTTAATATATTAATAATAATAAACTTGGAGATAAAGTTATTTAAAACATAAGAAAAGTCCAGCAACCTGCAAGGGTCCAAAATTACACAAGAAAGGGAATCCTTTCTTTTCAGATTGGGGAAAAGCCTGAAAAAGGTATTTCATATAGTCTGAAAGATGATGTGAAACAGGTACACAGATACAGAAGTCACACAGTTCTTCAGGGGAATTTTGCTGCTTTCCATCGGCAGTGGCAAGAGGAGGGTTTCCGCTCCTGATAGCTGTGTTTCAAAATGGATTTCTATGAAGTGCGAGAGTAAGAAGTGTCCCCAGGAGCATATTGAGCAGACAAGCTTCAAATGGTGTGCGTACATCTGAGCCTTAGAGTCACTGTAAGCAATTTGCACCCTTCAACTTTCACAACCTTAAATCCTTACTTTCAGCCTGCAGCCTGGGGGATCTCCAGGTACACAACCCCCAGACTAGAAAATCTTGGAGGGAATTGTAATCTGGCTGCACTATCCCTTTTTGTCTTTTGTGGTCAG
The DNA here is from genome assembly GCF_000696875.1 of Nestor notabilis. NCBI lineage: Eukaryota > Metazoa > Chordata > Aves > Psittaciformes > Psittacidae > Nestor > Nestor notabilis. The sequence goes on from NW_009934386.1 coordinate 233,168, forward strand.
ATGTGACTACAATCCAGAACACATGAGGATCATGTGTATCGTGAGGATTTCTCTCTATTCAAACGCAGTAAATCCTATTCCTTGTACCAGGTAAAGGATGTATAACAATAGAACAGAAACATCCAATATGGTTTGTTTCCTGACTTCAAGTAGAAGGCGGCATTTTTCCCAAGTATCTTTTATTCTCAGTTTATAGTAATTTGAAGCTCAGTTATTCATGCTAGGCTAGACTGAATTATTTACCTTTTTCCAAGAGTTTCTCTTTCATTTTTTTAATATCTCACCTGAAATAATTAGAAAATAGCAAAGAAGTGTAAAAACAGTATTTAAAATTAAGTGAATTAAATTTATGCCTTGTTCAAGAATAGTATGTATTACTGTAACATGCAATTATATTGGAGGAAAAAAATCTAAACTCCCCTCAGGTTACAGACTGACTCCATAGCTGTTTTATAAGCTACTGCTCTGCTTCCTGGGGTATCTCTCAGGCTCTGTTCAGCACGGAGTCCATTATATACTACACACTCAGATAGATGAAAGGTATTGTGGCAAGCTTTATAATGATTTATAATTATTCCTTTTATGATGTTGTAGTTAGCTGGGCATATGCCTACCAACTCATTTCCTTTTGTTACTGGAGGTGTTGCTTTTTAACTGCAGTTCTTCTAGACATATCTCAGATGGTGGATTTAAATGAGAGCTGTGAACACACTGTTGTCGGTTACAGCTCTCATTTAGAGCTTTTCTTATGTGATTTACAGTCTGCAGTATTGTATTTATTGCCTGAGTTAGAGCAAAATCATCAATGCAAAGAGTTGGTCACGAGTTGCTTTTGCTTATAGCATGAGATCTCTATTCCTTACTGGCGGTGTCAAATGGGAACACAGAACAAAGAAAAGGAATGAAATGTAAAAGTGAGGGACGTTTAGAAAGAAACTACAAAGCTATAGCCATAAAAATTACACACTATCTGCATTTATTTTTAACATTCCCGAATCACGTCACTGTTTAAGAGGCAGATCCTCAGCAGATTTGAAGCAGCATAGCTTTTTATTACCTGAACATCACCTGGTTGATTACGAGTGATGGAAAATAAAAGGTAAATGAGCACAAACAGATAAACAGACACAGGCAGAACTTTGCTGAGCGTTAGCAAAGGCAAAGACTCTAGGCAAAGAATCCTCCCCGATCTTTGTTTTTCCTTATTCCACTTCTTCCCCACCTTCTGTGAACTACAGTCAGATTTCTCTCTAAAGTATTTTAGTCTCTCTATTGTCAGCAGAAATTTCTGCAATTGTCAAGAGCCTAGTTACTCCTCTCTCCCTTCTGTTCTTGTTGGTGTTCTTCAAAGTGTACCTCCACATGTCTGCTTTTTGCTGGATGTAAGCACTTTTTAGTCCCTGTAGTAGAAAAGTTTTGCCATACTACACACGTTTTGGCCTTATTAAGAAATAAAATATTTTCTCTTTTTTCTCTCTTTCACTAACAACAATGACTAGAGAAAAATTAACAGAAGAGCTACAGACGGGCAAGATTATATTTCCAGAAAAATGCTGATATAATTATGTGCACAGAGATTTGGTGCACGTGAAGAACTACTGAAAGCACCAATTTTGTGCAGTTTTCTAGTACTGCTACTAATACCAACCAAAGCCAAAATTATTTATCTGGGGAATAAAGGTCACAAATTGACCAAGGAAAAGCAGAGTTTAACTGTAAAATCAGGATTATTAGTTCTTGCTCTGGAATCCTGGCTTCAGACTCAGTTCGGTTGTTCCTTCCTGTTAAACTCTTTTAAAGTTGAGAAGTTATCTAAGAATCCCACAGATCCCCTCACGAGAGGCGGAACTCCAAAATTATGCTGAGATTTCAAGATATTTGAGATTGTACTTCTCATTGTGGCATGAATGGAAAAACATAGCAACGAAAAGATAGGAAGAATATTCCTAAAAAAGCCTTTCATTCAAGGATTGAATCATATCCTACACAGAAGGAAAGCACCATCACTTTATATATTAAAAAAACAAGGCAAGAGAGGTGAGCAACACCCTCTCTTCATATGACCCAATCTTGCAAAAGAGCTTTACAGTGTGAAAGGCAGAGCATGCTGCTGGAGCAATGAGTGCATTTACATGCTGAAAGCAGCTAAGCCTCTGTAAGGCGATACAGGTGATAGAGTGTGAGAAGTAAAAACCCTGGTGACCTTGATTGTATGTGACTGCTCTTCTGTGCACTCTGTTAAAATGCTAGTTGTTTGTTTTGACTGTGCTTTCTTATTTCAAACAAATGGTATCAACAGCTTTAGATTCCAATGCTTTTGCCTTGGTCTGTGAACAAATAAATTGTACCACACTTAGCACATTGAAAATTCATAGAATTTGTGGAGGCACAGGCTTAAGGCATACTTCCCATTACTCACTGCATATTTATACAAGCTCTGTCAGCCTGGTTACAGCCGTTGGCTGCACTCAGGTCAACAACATCACATAATAATGTTGAACTGTATTAACTGCATAAATGAGAGATTTTAAGAGTGGACTCCTTTTGAAGAATGGGTCAACAGCATCAAGTTAAGGGTAAAATTATCTTCAGATCTTCACACTACATCTACATTTCTATGCTCCAGCCTCCTAATGTACTCAGAAAAAACAGAAGTGCTATGCTGGTATGAGACAACTAACAAATAACTCTACCTTGAAAGCAGATTTTTTCCTTCCCAAAGAATACATCAATAACATTATTATTTTTTGGAGAAAAAATGAATTTCAACTCGAGTTTTTTGCTCTAAATCCATTCTTCTGTGCTGATAGTATCGTATTCACTATAGTGATATAACTATAGTTACTAAGACAGTATTATTAATTGTGAGTGAGATACTCCAAGCAGCCTAGAATGACACAAAATTACAGCTCTGAAGCCATAACTGAATTTTAGCTGTTCTTAGATAAACGTCCATCTATTTTTATTAATCAATTCATGCTGATTTAGAAGTGAAGCCCTTTTAAAACCCTTGAGGCACCTTTATGTGAGACCCTTTAAACCCATCCTTTTCACTACTGAGAAAACTCCAAAGCAGAACATGTCACATTTGTTTTATTCATTGCCTACTAGTTTCAAGGAAGAAATAATAACTGATAACATTACCTCAAATTTTGTGTGCACAGCCAGCCTGAGAATTTCTGTCCAAATATTTCATAATATAAAACCCTGTGGAGAGGGTCAAAAAGAAGGATTGCTCCAAAAATCAAATACTGCGATTAACTCCATGCTCCTAACTCAACTGAAATAAATTAACCCCATTCACTTCACCTCGCAGCCTTCTTCAAAATACAAGTTTTTTCTGCTTGTTAAAAAAACTAGAAATCTGAAGAGATTTTTCAATTCAATGCTGACTTTAATTACAACTAGCACCTTGATTACAAAACCGAGCTTCTTACTCTAAGGTAATCCACACAAATTCTAAGCAATACATTCATGGTTCATATCCTGTTCATGCACCACTGTTTTAACATTAAAAGTAAGTTGCTTAGATATAAAATACAGGAAAAACAGTCCCAGTTCTCTCTCCCTCATTCTTCTTTGTCAATGTTTAGCCTCCCTGAAACCAAATCTAGTGTGTCAGCAAACTAGATAGCAGAGATCCTTTGCTTGATTTTGCTCTCTGGAGACTGAACAACATGTTCCTTACTTTTTTCCCAAAATACTTCTTTAGCAGGGCAAACATGGGCTTAGAAATCACTCAGCTGACAGAGGCTGACTCACACGTCCCAGGAGATACCTCAGAAGGAATGAGAGAGACAGGTCTATGTTCCATCTTCAGTGACTTACTAAGTGTTAGCTTAATACTCTTACATTCACAGGCTGCAAACTGCAGCCCTTCTTTACCTCTTTGTGTTCTGGGCAGGAATTTCAGCAGTCAGATCTAGCAGCCTGTTAGTTTGCCTTACTGCACTTCAACTGCTTGACCTGCCTCCACCCCGCAGCCACAAGCTTTGAGCTGTGCCAGGTTCTTCACGAGGGATGAACTGGGTGAGTAAGAAATATGCTGGGCTTTGCCAAAGCCACACACATCAGTTGTGGCTGCAAGACATGAAGTGGATATGAAGTTTCATTTAGTAATGCTTCTGAAACTGAGAAATGACAAGATCTTTTACTCTTCTATTAAGGGATTGTATAGGAAAAGAAGTGTAAAGTATGCAAGTAATTCCCTTTCCTTAGGGGGTGCACATCATTACCAGCTATTTCTGAATTTGTAATGAAACTGTTTCATGTTCACCCCTGGCTAGCACCATTCTGGAGCTGTCCTCAGTCCTTCATCACCACACGTTATCTAGTGCTTTAATGAACAAGGAGATGCTGTCACACCTAGTAAGGTAAGGTATCATGGGCAAGGAGGAGGTTGATAGAGTTCATACCAAACTGTGCTAAAGGAGACTCCAGAAAACCTATTTATATCTTTATAGATGGGCACAATCTGCTGAAGCAAGGGATAGCCTTTTAACACATATGAATGTGTTTATCTGCTATTAAAATAGCATCCAACATTCAGAAATTATGACCTCTTGCTTGTATTAGAATATATATCTGCTGAAGATATGAAACATATGTTTAACGATAGGATATAAAGGGCTTTTGATTTTCAAAGTGTATAAACAGGACTCAAAATAGCTTATACTTTCACAGGCATAATTTTGTACTTCAACTGATAGCAGGTTAAAATGGCATTATTTAGCCACCTACTTCTCTAATTTGCTCTCACAGAAAAATAAATGGCTAAGTCTTCTAAATGTTACAGTGGTTAATATTAAATCACAGCCCTTTGAAAAATCCTGTCCAAAACCACATTTTACTAACAGTAATTTAGTAATTCACAAAGCTATACACATTCATAACACTAACTCATTTAATAGATCAAGCAAAAATAACATTTCTCTGTCTTGAGCAGGACTTTACATATGAGACTGAAGACACGTTTTAAAAGGTCAGAATATAACTCTCATATAACAATGCTGGTCCTGTTCAGGAGGGCTGAATACTTCCCCTCTTCCCAAGTGTAAAGTTCCTTACAAGAAAAGGAAAACGTTTTTTTTCTCTGTCCTGAAAACAATGTTCTAGCACTATTTCCCACTGAATAAAGCATCTTCTTAGGTAGTTATTCAGTTAGCAAGAAGTAGTTTTCATAGACATTAATTCATATAGGTTTTCAGGAGGGTAGAGAATAAGGGAAATCCAAAGGAAAAAACAATACATGTTTGTGCTCCACTGGTCATCATTTCCATACAGATGGGATACGGGGTAAAAGAAGAGAGCTGAATGCATGGCAGCTCTTGAAAGGAAAAACAGAAGGAAGAACTTTGCAATCCCTTGTTGCACCTTGCTATGGCATTAACTGTTTGTTAACAGAATGCCATTTCTGTGAGTGCCACGGGTAACAAGATTACGAAATATTTGCTCATTAACAAAATACTTTTGGACCAAACTCCAATACTTTCACATCCATGAATGATATTTTTTTTACGCTTGAAACGATACCCTCAAATTCAGATTTTTGTAGGTACTTTTGCAGAATTCAGAGGATTAGATGCCAAAGTAAATAGTGAATATAGAAAAGCTTATTTCTTTTACAGTTTCTTGAGAAGTCTGGATATATTGAGTTTTTTGAGGTTACAGCAGTTTGTTTATAAAGCTGAACCATATTATGAAGCTTAAGTAGGTTTTGTTATTGTGTTATGGGCTTAGCTAATAACTACTGTAACCTTCAATTCTGGACAAGAAGAGAAAAACGCACGCTGAGACTTCTATGTACACAACTCAGAATTACAGCTCACATTAACCAGAATCAGAAAAGAGAAGTGTGTGTGAAATAGAACAAAAAATTCAGGCAGACTACTCAGAGGAAAATTAGAGAACAGTGGAATGTACACTTGTATTTACCTGGAAAGGATAACAGAGATTTACAATGAAAGGGAAATGGAAAATTAAACAAGGTTTAACTATAAAAACCTATATAAACCTTAGAAAAGGTTTAACTACAAATAAAGTGTGATTATCTACAATCTTAAGTTATCTTTTAATGTTTTTGTGTAGCGCATCTATGAGATTACGCAAATGCATGAGGGTTTTCAGATTTGGACCTTGATTTAGACTTAAAGGCAGCCAAGAGACATGAAAAAGTCTTTGTGGAGGAAATAAATATGCATCTTCTCTGGAAGATGAAAAATGTCTGACTGCATTGAGCTTTGAAAACTGCTTTAGTTTCATGTAGTCTCTATTCCCTGCCAGCATCCCATCGCCAGCCCCACCAAACATCCCATACAAATGAAACATGCAACAAAAGAATAACTGTAACTGCTGAAGCAGCTATTTCCAGGATTGGACTTGGGGATGCCATTACTATTTAGTAGTGACAGTTTTGGCCTGGAACATGGGTGCTGGGCCTCCAATTTGCCTGACAGACACTGGTTTCCTGAGCCCAGCAAACTCTGAATCAAGCTGAGTTCCAACACAGAATTTTTAAAATTGCCTCTTAATTACTGTAGTTGTGCTAATAGAGAAGAGCAGAGAAATATCATTGCTAATGAAAAGTCATTGAACTAGCAAGACAGATAGATGCTTTTTATTCAATGACTTGAGATGCCAGAAGATTCTCTGATCTAGACATCTGGAAATCAAAATCTTCCCGAGCATAATTAAAGTGTTTGTCTGCCCTAACCTATAAAAGGTTTATCCACAATGCCAGTTATAATCTAATGAGAAAGGATATCTGCCAAAGAGAATGCTAGTCTATTTTTCTTCTGTATCTTTGCAAAGATGATCATCACAAGTACTTGGAACAAATACAAATAATCAACCTCCTATTATTATAATTGTTTGGATAATAGGGTTGAGGTTTAAGACTCACGATATAAATCAACAGCCTATTTATGCTGGTTAGTTATTAGGTGTACAATTACACACATTTATTCCCTTGAGTAATTGACCTTAGCCTTAAGTGGATGCCCTCTCCATCACGTTTACTTTGTTATTCTTTCTCATCCTCTAAACAAAATAACAGATCTATAAATCAGCAACATTAAAATAGCTTCCAAAAGATGCCAAGCTCTTTTTCAGCCTTCCTGCTCTTGAGGCTGCCCAGTTAGTGGACTGCTGGCTGACGCCTCAAAGGCCGTTTGTTTTGTCATTCCTCTGGGTGATTCTTAGGATTACCTGGCCTACCCCAGACACAGTTTCTACAACAGGAGGTGTAACAGGCCTACTGTGCTCATTTGAACCAATAGAACTTCATGATACACAGATGGGTCAGCTTTACTACAGCTGAGGTGGCAGGATATGCCCAAATAAGACCCTAGGCAGATGCATCAATGATCATGTAGGTAACACAGATAAAGCCAGCAAGATTGACAAGGCTTACAGGTACCCAATGACAGACAGATCAATCACAATGATATTTAGCAACAACAAAAATATTTTAAAACATTGTTTTATATAGCATACCATGTAAAATGTAAGATAGCAGAACTTCTACAATTAAATAAAGAAAAAAATCCTTTGCAAAGTTTCATTATTCTAGTACTTGGGCCAGTGACATATTCAGGACAACTTTTCACTCATTCGGGACAATCTTTCACTCATGCTGATGATGAACACAGCTGTAGCTATTGGTTTGCCAGAATCAAGTTCTCAAAGTGCTAGATAACCACAGTGAAAAACTAAAACTTCTGACATTTCTGGAAATAACACACTGTACTGAGGAGTTTCTCCCCAAGTTTCAAGGTAGGTCTCATTACGGGCAACAAATTGCAAGTCGTTTTAACACCTATTTAAATGCGAAAGGAGCTTGAGCAACTAGGAAAGAATTTAAACTGTTTTCTTTAATACAATTTTCACATAAGAAATTTTAACTACTTCTATTTGAATAACTGTTTTTCTCTTAAATATAATATTTATATAAACCCTTATTCATTATGTCAATTTAGGAATCCTTTTTTATCCTGGTATTCTATACCTACCTGCTAGCTTATTTTGCAAACTCCCTCTTTCTATCAGTGGTAAAACACAAATGTTCTTAAATCTGTTGAATTACTCTCTTCAGAAAAACCACATAAGTAAGAATGAAGCAGAAGAATGTAGCATATTCAGAGATGAGCCTATCCAGGTTTCAAGGATTCACTTCAAAGCCTTAAAAAAACCCAAAGCAAAACAAGAAAAACCCTGCCCTATAAGCTGGCTAAACCTGACCTCAGAAACCTGATCTGTGCTCAGGAAACATTAAAAAAGGGAAGGAGAGAAAAAAGAAAAATAAATGTGCAGAAATTTTTCAAGACCTTATTTCCTCTTTCTTCGTCCTAAGCCCCCAGATGGAACACTCCTATATATTTCCCAGTCTGTCAAAAGATACCCTTCCTAAACCAAATACTTCTTTCCTACTCAGAGTGGTTCTTTCTAAGTACCTACACTACAAAAGCCAACTGAAATTCTGCAATTCACTTTCTTTGACGTGGCTCTTTCAGCCTTTATAGCAATTAGGTACATCTCAGGCAGTCACTTGATTCATTTTCAGCTGGGGCTCATAAGCCCATTAATCAAGACTTAACCACCTGCACTTGAAAGAAAAACCCTCACTTCAATAGTGGCCTGGCTGGTCCTTGTCTTTCTATACTGTAACCAGGCAAAATGGCAGTATCAGAAGAGCTGTTGAAGGCTTGTTACAATAAATTCAATGTTATGTCCTTACCACAGACAGTCTACATGCTTTTGATCTGCATGAGCCCAAGAGCTCTGTGCTTTTCTTGCAGCTATTTTGCTGCTTTGAGAATACTATGATTCTAAGAGCATCTATCAACCGAAGCCATGACATAGGATACTGTTTTATGGGTATGTCTTCACAAACATGTAGACAGCGACTGCTGAACGTAACATATCTCAGTTCATGTTACAACTGTTATGTATTGAGATTCAGTTTTAGAAAAAAACTAACCAAATGAACAAAAACCCAAACAAACAAACAAACCAAAACCCAAACCCAATGCAAAATCAAACACAACATTTGGGAGTCAAGTCCAAAACTGTAATCCCTGCTCACTGGCTCTGAAGGGAACCACACCTTATCTCCAGTTTTCAGTAATAAAGATGCCTATGTGCATATCATTCTGCACCTGGGTATGTATGGAAGCACCTCAGTCCTTAAAGGCCATGGAGAAGCTCAGCTCCATCTTGGATGTCACCCTGGCTAATTTGAAGATGCTTGTCTTCAAGGTTAAACCCTCCTACGGGCTAGACCTCAGGGAGTATATTTGTATAAAGTTCCTGTACGAAAATTTACCAAGCTTATTCTACAGAAAACAAACTTGCTTGGTTTTCATGTCTTTACAGAGCAACTAGATTGCTGCTCTCATTTTATTCAAGTAGTGACTCTAGTAAGGTGCCTGTGGGATGTACGTGTAATGATTTGATGGCCTCAACCTACATAGGTTGTCTCTTAGTTGCCTTGCAAATCCTTCTGAGTGTCTATTTTTATATATTATCTTGTATATATTACATCTGTTATTATTTATATTCTATTCTTATTTTCTTATTCATTAACCCATGTAAAGATATGATAAGCAAGTAATTCACCAATGACTATAGTTACTTTACCTAGTACCTAATTTGCTGCCTGTTGACTCCAGTGCTGCCAGGTCTATTTTCCCATCACATACCTAGGCTTAACTTTAGTTTCCAGGTAATCTTCTCAGGCTGAAGAAATTTTGTTAACTCCTTCATACAATTCTTCTAATTGTTCGATCTCAAGTCACTTTCTTCGGTTTACATTACTTCCTAATTTAGTACATTCAAATGCTTTGATTATTATAAAAGTTTTGTCCTTCAGAAAGTCAGACGTGTTTGGTAATGTTTGTTTTACAAAGTGTTGCCAAATCCCAAGGGTTAAAGCTTGTCTTGTTCAAGGGACAAGGTAATGATGTTGAAAATGATTCCATTGTGCCAGCTAAGTATTGCCCTTATTAATCAATCCTCAAAGCACGTTAGGAATGTTAAAATCTGCTAATACTTATTCCTTAATTAACATTACTGAATTCATACATTGCCTTCAAACTAAAATAAATTTACAGCTTCTCTAATGCTGTGGGATTTTTGCTGCTTGCAAAGTCAGCTAAAAGTCGTATCTGCAAAAGCACATCTCACATCATCAATATAATATTATTAACATCTTTAAAAACATCAGGGTGATACATGCTGCTGTATACGCCCTGCTTGATCTAAGCATCTCCACTGACATCCGTGGGCATTAGGTAAGTCTCTAACACAATTAGCATGCTCCAAAGAGGGGAGAAACAAAGAAAAATTCTGGCTCATGGCACAGGCTGAGTGTCCTTCCTCTCCTGGCAGTGCTGGACCCAGTGTCTCAGCAGAAACCTTTCTGTGTGGAAATGCTGTACCCAATATCACCCCCTCCAGGGTCCTTCACCCATGGAGCACTTGGGGCTAACTTCCTATTTTCCTAAACTCACTGATTCTGTAAGCCTGATAAAATCTCAGGTTTTTTAAGAAAAATTGAGTGTGTGACTACAAGCAGTATCTCTGACAACAGAAACACCTGGAAAATGTAAATTGCTCCAACGCATTAAAGATTTTAAATTTCCCAAACAATCACTGTATTTTCATAACTCAAAAGTGAAGACCTATTTGACCTTATTGTCAGAAATTAATAATGAACTAAAAAATACAACAAAAAGTGTTCCCAAATAGACATCTGGAATATAAAATTCCAGTACAAGTGCTTAATATTTGGCAAAATAATTAGCAAGTGAGTCATTGTCTTATCATCAGGTGTGTCAGGCAGCCTTAATAGTGCCTTGTCAAAACAACATTAGAAAATAAGTGAAAAATGAGATCATATTTAAGTTATTCAGAGGAGGATACATTACAGCCATCCTAGGAGCAGGTGCCGGCAACTCAAGGGTTTCAATGATCAGTTAAAAGAAAGGATTACATGCAGAAGAAATAATTCCCTGTGGCTTATAACATCCACAAGAGGACAAATATTTCAATCACACAAATTAGTATCAGAGTTTAAGCTGATTAGTTTAAAATAATATTTTAAGATATCTTAAAATTTCTCTCCACACTTTCAGTATCATACCCAGATAAACCTAACACTGAATTTTATTAATGTGCTCCTCATCATTTCTCCTCTGTCCTGAGGCTGAAAAGTGACTGTTAATGCCTTGCAATGCCAAGAAAACAACATAACAACATGCTGGTTACCAGGCTATAAAGTACACTAAAATTCCTGCTTTTGCAGATAATTTAGGGACCTGTGGAATCACAGGCTTAAATGTTTTCTGAAAAATCCTTTAGTCCCACAAATGCAATAATGCCCTTCAATCACAGGCCGTGTTTTTTTGTGGTATTTGACTCTATTAGAGGCAAGTTCACTATTGGAATAAAACTGGAAGGCTTTTTTTTTTTTTTTTTTTTTTTACAAAGGTCATTTTGGAATTAACACTTTCCTTCTGTACATGTGCACAGCTGTAATTAAGACCACTTTACTATGTAGTTATATAATTGCACCCACATATGACAGATCTCATCATCTGAGAGACTAAAATTGCACCCACAGGTATGTGCAGCTGTAATTTTACAGCCAAATTGTGGCCTGCTTAAACTTCAGCCCTAGTGAAAATGCAGCAGGATGCTGCCTTCCCTGCTGTGCTAATATTCCTCACCAAAAATACTTTGTAAAAAGAAGAAATTATTGTGATGTATGAATTACTAAAATCTGAGGAGGCCATACAGCAAGGTTCTGCATTTGAAGTAATTCCTGCATAAATAGGTCATCTATTACAAACAATTAGAAACCTGTCATTAATCATACCAGCAGTGTACTCACTTCCATGGCTAATGCTTAATGGCTTTAAAGTACAGCAGTTTCTATGGCTCCAGGGAGATTATTCCATACTATATTGATACACCTCAAAAAGGACTAGATCCTCTGAAAGATGGGCATATTGAACAGAGCTCTGTGGTTTTATATGTTTAGAGGCCTGGAAAACACAAAAGCCCGCCATGTGCTAATCCAAGCCCTTTGCAAACAAACTCTATTACCAGGTTTCTTAAAAGGACAATTCTGCCAACAAAAATAAATGATTAAAAAAAAAAAAAAAAGCATATTTGTATATATGAATAGATATTAATACCCAAAACACACTACTGAAGTAGATTCAACGAGTTTCTGAGGGTTTTTTTACCACTGTCACGCTGGTTTAGGTTGATTATCAAAATATATATGCATCCATGCACAAGGAGGTTTATTGTCATTTCCAGGTTTTCCACCTGTTTGATAAATGGATTTTCCAGGCAGAGAGTAAAGTTTGTTATGTCTGTACTGCCATTCAGGGCTTAATGATATGAATGCAAGAAGCCACCTGATTAAAGACTGAGTGATGTTACTATTCTGTCTCTGCGCTCTAAAATATACCTTTTACGAGAAGAAAGTCAGCCCACAGTGAAACGTGGTATGTAATCACTGATTTCAAAAACAGCCACTTGAAATGACTCTGCTGCTACCCACTGGTTGAGTCATTTGAGGTGGGCGATTCAATGTAATTTTGAAAACATCTTTTATGCTGCAGGCTTGCCATGAACATTTTTTATTTTCCTGATTTTATGGAATTAGGGCACAGTTCAGGGACAAGATGTGTCATCTAGGATAGGAATGAGAACAGAAAATGAGAGAAATCCATAAATCTTGTAAGGAAGACTTGTAACAAGAAGCAATTGGTATTTTCAAAAGAAAGTATCCCTTTAGCAAATAACATAATGATGGTTATTATAAACTGCTATAGATGAAGCAGCATTTCCTGAAACAAAAGGATGAGACATAATTCCATACCCCTGTCCACACCGAGTAAGAAGAAACTATAAAAGCTGACTGCAAAAGGTATGGGATAACTAGTAGCAGTACTTGTTCAAATTCTGATGCAATTCTTTAAAGAAATTTGAAGGGAACATAAATCTCTATCTGTCTGAGTGCTCATACGCTTATGCACTTTTTAAACAGATAACCAGTATGTTTCAGTTTTTAAAGCAAAAAGACAAATCTGACTGAAAGCATTTAACTGATACTGGTTTTAGTATGAAACTACTGAATTGCAAAAATATCCAATTTCTGTGGGTAAGGAAAAAATGAAGAATAATTTTTGGCTGGATTTCTGATTTAAGTGATTATACTAAAATAATTTTTATCTTTATTCAGAAATTCTGCAGAGTTTTCCACTGACATGGTTTGGGTTGCACGATTTTTAGCCCCAGAACACATCAATAGGTAAAGATCAACCATACAAGAACGAAAACAACAGTCATGTAAAATATTTTTGGACATATTCTGATTTCCTTTCCCAACAGCTGGTATCTTTGGCTAGAACGTTGCCTCTGTGTTACCATTTCCTGTATGCACTAAGTTTTAGAGGACAAACCACTGCCTTGCCATTTTGGGGCAGGAATTATGGGTGAAATCCAGATGTAAGTCAGCAAATTTGCATTACGCTTTCAGAAGAGGGTGGTCAAACACTGGAACAAGCTTCCCTATCCCAAGCCTATCAGTGTATAAAAGGCATTTGAACAATGCCCTTAATAACATGATTTAACTTGGTCAGCCCTAAATTGGTCAAGCAGTTCATAGAATAGTTAAGGCTGGAAAGAACCTTAAGATCATCCAGTTCCAACACCCCTGCCATGAGCAGGGACACCTCGCACTAAACCATGTCACCCAAGGCTCTGTCCAATCTGGCCTTGAACACCTCCAGGGTTGGAGCATTCACAACTTCCTTGGGCAACCCATTCCAGTGCCTCACCACCCTCACTGTGAAAAACTTTTTCCTTATACCTAACCTGAACTTCCCCTGTTTAAGTTTAAACCCATTACCCCTTGTCCTACCACTACAGTCCCTAATGAAGAGTCCCTCCCCAGCATCCTTGTAGGCCCCCCTCAGATACTGGAAGGCTGCTATGAGGTCTCCACACAGCCTTCTCTTCTCCAGACTGAACAGCCCCAACTTTCTCAGCCTGTCTTCATACAGGAGATGCACCAGCCCCCTTATCATCCTCATGGTCCTCCTCTGGACTTGCTCAACAGCTCCATGTCCTTTTTATGTTGAGGACACCAGAACTGTACAGCTAGTTGGACTGGATGATTATTGTAGGTCCCCTCCAACTGAAACTTTCCAATCCAAGTCTGCTCTATTCCACCTGTCTGATGCAAAACCAGCAGCAGCAGCAATGACAGAAACCATGGAAAAACAAAAGACCAGGAACAATAATCATCCTTACATAAGACAAAATTTCTATTAGGAAGAAAATGATGACACAGATTTCTAGAGCCAAAGCAGAACCAAGATACCCATTTAGGAGTACTCAGCTACACTGAATACTCAGCAAAACCAGAAAGCTAAGTCTTCATAGATGGATCACATTCCTTCCTTTTAGAAATGGTTGCAAAATAAATATAAAAAGTGCTAGTTCTCTATTAGATTGAGCCTAACTTGTACTTGAATCATACATGAAATCTGAACTGAACTATATCAGATAAAAAATTTCTTCAAATTGGCTCTATTGTAGTTCTATTTAATTTGCCTTCCTCCAGCCTGCATTTGTAAACCATATGTATCTAGTAGGTTATGATTTACCCAAGCTTCTGAAGAAATGAAGAAACAAATTTTGTGTCAGCAAAAATCTCTGATAAACATGTAATGATGGAATTGATTCTTCAAAGATTTAATTTTTATCCTTGGCATTACGATCAGGTTAATTTAGTCCAGCCATACTTAGGGAAAACCAAATTTATGACCCTTTAGTGAGATGCTGTGATAATTAGTGTATGACAGTATTTCATCCTTACAAGACTTAAGATGCACCTCTATCTTTCTGAATAGTAGATGCTAGAAATTCAGACCTCTCCCCACTCCATTATTCTTAATAAAGTATAGGATATATCACTTGTTTCTGAAAAAAATAATAAAAATATCTGAGAATAAAAACACTGCCTCAGATAGATGCTGGATAGTATCCAAGGAAACTATATCAAGCTCTTTCTGTGAGTAAGGGAAAAAGAGTCATGCAGTAAAGATCTTGTTTCTTTCATCATTCAGAACTATAACCCATATAACAGCAGATACACATACAAACACCTAGCTCACCACAAACAGACAATACGAATATGTTTCCCAAGCTTTTAAAATGTTAAAATTAATGACCATTAATGACGTAACAGTCATTAGTAGAGGTAACAGCTATGAAAAAAATCCTGAGAGGTTGGTTATTCCTTAGACTGTGCATTTCAGAGAAGATTTATCAAGCATTTCAGAAAATAAAACCACAGAATTGTTCTAGTACTCTCTTTACAATATAAGAATTTAAGGCAAGAGATCACACACATCATGGATATGTGTAAGCTGGGGGCTCTGACCATACAAACCTTGGATGATTGGATGATAGAAAAGATGATTATGTAATTTGTTGAAGGGTATTGTGGGTTTGGGGTTTTTTTGTGTTGTGTTTGAGGCAGCCACATAACACCTGAGAAAATAATCTAAAGTTCTGAAGTCCAGCAGTTTTATACTAGTGCTGTATTTTACTACACTGCCAATCTGCAAGTATATTGTAATTGTCAAAATGACATCGTTGAACCTGCCACGGGATACTAGAACCTGGCCTTTTGCATATGCTGCTGTCAGTTTAGGAGTGAGGCAATTAAGTTCATCTGGCTTTTATAAACTTCCTTAGTCCCCACAATTTACTGTTACTCAGCAGTCAGTCCTGTAGGAAGTAATATTCCGGTGACTGAACCCATTTATTTATGAACCTTCCCTTGACAGACCTCATAATTTATATCCATAAGGTGTCCTTCAAATTGGATAAAGATTGATGGTTGAACAAGAATGGTACTTAATAGCCATTGCATTACAGGCTTTTTCTTTAGGCAAATCCAGGCCCTGATCTCAATTAGGCAAAGTGTATCTAAAACTCCCTTAGCACAAACACTGTGTGGATGCAAGAGCTGGTACAGTCAATCTTGACTGCAATGGCAAGGGTGGGGTTAGACTGACACTGGAGGGTGAGAGCAGGGCATATACTGCATATCCTTATGTACAACCAAATAATGCACAGGCTGTTTTGTGGAATGATTCTTTGTTTTCTTGAATTTGTATTCCACAGGATTTTAAAACATGAGTTTAAAAACACCAACTTAACTTTAGTGAATGGCAAAATCTATGCACTTCTTTCAGATGAGTGTAATTTGGGGCAAACATGCTCTTATGCCAAGGGCTATTCAGAGTAGACAGTTTTAGAGGAGTTTATTTTCTATCATTAGTTTTTAACTAAGGCCATTCCCTGGTAGTTCAGAAACAGTAAGCGTGAACTGAATTTTCCTTTGGCTTCCCAACAATTCTTTGCTATGTTTACAAACGACATGTAAACCAACACATGCCCTCTAGCTAGATCTCCAAAATTATCAACAAGTAATCATTCTTAAATCCTGAAAGATGTATTGCAATTTACACTACAAGGTATTTCTGCATAGTATCTAGTCATTTCCAGGGCCTGAATCATTGAAATACTTCAGTCATCATTAATTTAGTCTGAAAACTCAACATACAGAGTGCGTTTCAGACTGAGTTGCTTGTAAAACAATTGATAGCCAGAGCAGCTGCTTTGTGCCTTGCTGTGAGTAATGGGGCAAATGAGTATTTTACTAGCTGGGTGCTTTTCCCCAGTGAGAGAGCACTGGGTCTGGGAGACTGGCTTCAGAGCTGTGTGTGCTGGGGGTGGTCACCCAAAAGGGTGGTCAGGCATTGGAACAGGCTTCCCAGGGAAGTGGTGGAATCACCATCCTTGGAAGTGTTCACAAACCATGTAGATGAGGCCCTCAGTGGCATGGTTTAGTGGTGGCCTTGGCAGTGCTGGGGAATGATTGGACTTGATGATTTTAAAGGTCTTTTCCAATCTGGTTGATTCTATGATAAAAATACCATCTCTCTGTTGAATACATGGAAAGACTGTGGAGCTTCCTTTCTTATTTTAGATTCTTGTAAGTTAAGGATTACAAGTAACTATTATTTCCACTTTGCCAATAGGACAATGAGCCATAAAGACGAAACAGTTTGCTTAGTCACACAAGGACTGTGTCGCAGAATAACTAATTGATATGTGCATGAGGATGCTCCTCCTCCAAACCCCTTATCTTTATCTTTAGTGGGAATATACGTCATGCTCAGAAACATCAGTAAAATGGGTTGTCAAAGATCTGCCTCATAAACAGCCTGAAGTGGCTGGCAGCCCTGGTACGATTGTCAGGCCTTATGGTAGGGAAAATGATTGTCAGTTCTTGATTCCTCAGTACAAAAGCTTTGCTGCTCACCCAGATCTTGAGTTTGTAAAGTTCCAGAGTGACTCAAGCCTCTCTTTCTCTATAGGGTTTCTTCAAATTAATAAAAATATAAAGTACCATTAAGCAGGATTCACTGAAGCTGCTCTCTGTATGTACACCAGTATGCTGGTACTGTAGCACTCCATCAGATAAGCAATTAAAAAGAACCTAAAAATGTCATTTTATGTATGCACCCAAAAGGGTATTAAAAAAAAGAATCTACAATGCACAATATCTTTTCTTGCTATTTGCTTCATCAGCTGACATTTAGACAGGTCTAGGAAAGCGAAGAATTGATGGCTTTACTAGTTCCAGGAAGAAGCATCCTACGTGAAGCACGCCTTAAATGAGACGCACTCACTTTCATGGTCATCTGCAGGGAAGCAAATTGAATGTTAATGTAACTGATTATAGTGTATGCTTCACTTAAAAAATGGGGACAGGTCTCAGTTGGGAGAATTTAATTAAAGCAGTCTTCCAGCAAGATAATTATATACCTTTTTTTCCCACTGGACCTTTCTAGTCCTTAAATTTCTGTTAATAGCACAATAATCAAATATTTCTACATTTTTGGCCAGCTAGTAACATGGTGAACCTGAACAATATCTGAAAGTATAGGTTTCCTGACTAATGATGCTCTCAAAACCTGAAATGAAGTTGACTGTTAGATTCATGCCTCATCTTATTGAAAATGAACTCTACTCTTAACTTCTTTTTGGACAAAGCACCTAAGTATCATTGCTGTGGTTTACCGATGGAAAAAGCAATCACACGGAAGAAAAGGAACAAGGGAGACTGACCTTTTATAGGGATAGAAGGGGCACATATATTTGGTGTCTTCTATTCTTATTTAATATTCTAGGCTGTATATTACTTATCCATACATTTTGGATCTGTAAACTGAAATGGTTTGACGTAACAGTGGGACTTAAGGCTTGTGTGATTTATTTACATATGAAATATTAGGGTTGCTTACTTTCTTACTTAGTAGAGGATGACATTACCTACCTACCAAAATAGGTGTGTGCCAACACTCCACTTATACATTAAAATTTCACTAGAATTTTTTCAACTAGAAAAAAAAAAGGAAAATTATGTCTATATGTACATTAATACAGTAATAATCAGCACTTTTTTATATGCATCAGATATCTTACGGAATCAATTCCTAACTCATGAAGATGGTTTTTGGAAGGTGTAACTATTCCAGTTTCCCCAGAGAAATATCTTATCTAATTTCACAGATGTGAAATCAGAAATATGTCTTAAGAGAATAAATTTCATAATGCCCTTGAGCACAAGACAGTTATTGTCAGAATTATCTCCTATATCAGGGGAAGAGCAGTAACAACAGAGTGGTTTAAGACTTCCCTTTATCACACATGAAGATAAACAAGTAGGATGGGCTGTATCTCTAATAAATAAACCTTTGCTAAAGGCGACCAACTTTCAATCATCCATACCATCATAAGCATTTCATTTAAACTAAAAAACAACATCTAAGCTCCTCAGGGAAGAGATTCCTTTTCTCTGTGACTGGGCTGTGGACTGTAATGATACTACAGCTAGAAACTGCAATTTTCTAGTGTAGTCATTAATTACAATTTAAGGGGGAAACCCCCCACGATGTGTCAGTCCTGTCATCTCTCCAGATTTCTTGCATTCCCATTTTTCTGACACTTTCTTTTAGTGGCATTCTCATCAACAGCAACCATGGCCAATCTCACCCTGTGGAACTACAGCTTCCTTCAACTTTTTATGGATGTTAGCGATCATAAATGACATCTGTGGATAAACAAGGGCCACCACATATTTGAGAAGAGAAAGCAAAAAGTAAGACAGGTTTAATTACTGCACTAACATGAAACTGTTTGCAAAAACACGTAAGTAACAGTAGGATGTGGGCTCAACTTTGTGCAGCCTGCATTCAACAGATTGTCGTCTTTTTTTTAGTCAGATGCCATGTCTGCATCAGGAAATGGTGTTGAAATAATGTTGAGTTATTTTATGTGTCACGATGCAATGTTTCTTTTGAAACACACAATTTCCCCATCAAAAAGAGTAAAAATCCTCACTATTTTTAAAATATATTATAAAAACGTATTTGACATGCATTGTTCTATAAGCTAGCAATGACTGCTGTGTAAATTACCTAAAATAAGATCGAAAAGCAGCATGCAATACCTGTTAGCCTAACATAAATAGTATTTCTGTTCTTAGTGACACATGAAGGCACTGAAGGAAAAAACCATATATATATATTTTCTAGACATTGTCAGTTTTCTTCCTGCCATAATGAACCACAGCACATAGTTTTACTAATATAGGGCACAAGGTGTTTCTTAACAAAGCTGTTAAGTTTAGAACCCATTATACCCCTTTTTCTATACTATCACTGTTCAGGGAATATGTAGCAGAAGTGTCAGCAAAGTTTAGCATGTTTCAAGTCACCTCAGGAGACTCTGCAGGTTCTTCTACCACAAATCATGGCAGGTGGAAATATTGGAATTTGCCTTTCTTTTTATCTACATTTTTAAATATATTTTCTTTTATAGTTATACCTTTTTTTCTTTTTTATTATATATGTAAACTTCAAGTTGACATAATGGAATTCAGGACTTCTCAAGCAGCAGGACAAAGCACCAGCAGATTCACTGCTACTTTGAGCCACATCTTTTAATAATCTTTACACTGGCATCTGCAATTTAATGGGCATAACCACTTAGGAAGATAAAGGATAAATTTACATGTGTAACTCTGAGATTTGCAGGTAGATTTCTGAATCCTGTGCTTTGCTTCTTTCACTGATTAAGTAAAATTTTCTTCCCCATTGATTGCACCTCCAAATTGCAGGCAAAAATCAGAGACGAGTGTGACCTTGCAACAGGAGAACTCACTTGGGCTGTATGTATTCTAAGTGGAACCTATTAACAATTTTGTAAGGGCAAACAATCACCATCACCACTTTGGCAGGGGACTGACTTAGTAGATATGCTATTAACATTAAAAAAGAAAAATGGTAAGAATATTGTAAAAACTACGTGGAGAAAACCTAAGCAGCGCTCACAGATATACGCACCTTGTATAAAACTAAATCAATAATGAAAAAGAAAAAAGATAACTTTATAAAATATGCAGAAACAGTTAAAATATCACTTGTAAAATTCATTTT
This sequence comes from Nestor notabilis, assembly GCF_000696875.1. Classification (NCBI taxonomy): domain Eukaryota; kingdom Metazoa; phylum Chordata; class Aves; order Psittaciformes; family Psittacidae; genus Nestor; species Nestor notabilis. Next base: position 253,765 of record NW_009934386.1, read on the forward strand.
CACTGATGGTCAGTAAAGTGTAGCTGTCCATCAGGCAAATAACTTCTTCCATTCTTTATTCTGTAAAGAATATATTATTCCTGAGGAGATTTTTCTCTGAGATCAAAAATAGAGGAATGAGAGTTTGGGATTCACTATTTTGGAAGAGATACTCCAGAGCAGAGAGAGTTCCAAGAAAGGCAAAAGAAATATTAAAATAATATAAGAGCATATTAGATTAGGACAGCGAAAAAAACTGAGAGTTAGTTAGGACCATGAAGGTGCCGGAGGCTTGTAAAAACACTTTTGCTTTTGTAGATGAAACAGGAGCATGTATATTCTTATTCTTTCAATATAATTACCACCAGTGTTTTTTTACTGTGGCTATTTTTCCTGCTCATCTCATTATTTGACAAATGTGAGACCTCAGTACCCCATAAACACAAATATATTTATCTTTACAGCATCAGTTGTATTGTAAACAATTTATTTACACAATAAACTACACTTTGATTAACTGTAATGTGTTTGTACATTGCCCATGAGTCAGCTATTTTGATTTAGATAATTTTCCCAATGCTTTCATAGCTATCTCAAGCTTCTCCACCTGGACATGCACTGCCCACAGCGATCTTACTTTCTGAGCTTGACAACAACCCAGTACATTTTTTGCAACTTGTTCGTACCTTCCTCATTTCAAATGAAGTTGTTCCATGTTGTACCACCCTATCACAACTCAGCTAAGGAATTTAATAAAGCAAGTCTCCTTCTGCAGGTTTTGAAACCGAAGTGACAACCAAATACTGTGAAGAATCACAGAATAATTTAGGTGGGGAAAGACCCCCACAGGACACCCAGCTCAGCCCCAATAGATCAAGATAGAGAGATCTCCAGATAGCTCAGCCACCATATCAAGGGCAAAAAACAAACAAGCAAAAAAAACCCTGCAGGACATAACAGGCAAGTTTGAACCTATACAGAAAAGTCATAAACTTCCTGCACTATTATATATCAAATAAAATGTAAGTGCTCATGTATTGCTCTTTACCCCGAGAAATGCGAAAGAAGATGCAATGAAACTACTTAGGAGACATAAATTTGCCTGTTCTTGCAATATGTTTTCTGTGTCGACAGAAGTTATTAGCTCAGTTTCTTACTATGCTGTCTGCAGCCTCATGGCTTCTGGTCACAGAGGACCAGAGATACCCAAAATCCTATTCCTCATTCTTCATCCTAAAGACTTTGTGAAAGACAAACAGATGCAAGATGCAGTTAAAGATGTTTAACAGATGGTAACAAAGTATATATTGACTATCCCAAAGGCAAAGGGCTATTCTCATATCTTGAGCGAGCTCTTACCATCCCGTATTGGGAAGTCCCACAGAAGTCAGAAATGCATCCATGCAACACTTTGCCATTCCCACCTGAAATACACAGCCTTGCTGCTTATGGCAGATTGTCTCAACATGGACTAGCCTCCCTTTCCCTTGAAACACACCCACTGTAGCCATCCCCTCCTCCCTTGGAGCTCCATGACCTCCTTAAAATCATTCTGATTGCTTTTAAGTGTGTCGTAATAACAATAACAACAACAATAATACAGAAACAAAAGCCCCAACCCACAATATTTTGAAGGCTTTTCTTTAAAAAAACCCCCAATCTTTAGAGGTGACTAATACACTGTCTTCACTACCCACACAGAAACTCTATGCTGAATTAAGCATACCCATTTAAGATGCAATTAAAAACCCCCATAAAATCAGAAATCACATCAGAAGTACCTCATGGGCTGTGTGTTGCAAGCTCTTTCTTCTCACAGAGCAGATCAGACTGAGACAACACCTGCATAACTAGTTGGTTTTTTCCACCTTCCAGTTACCTGCTTTTCCCTCTGAACAGCCCCTTGGGCACCATCAAGGCACTACCACTCCACACCAGACAACTGCCCCTGATGTTTCTAGAAGCATCTTTAGCCCAGCTCTCCTCAGGCACCTGGCTGCCTCTTCCCTGTAACCTTCACCTTCGCGTGCCCACAGACATGCTCGCTCCACCGCTTTCCCAGGGAACAAAGTGAGATGGTCTGCCCTGTAATTTCCCAGATCATCTTTCTGACCGCTTCTGAAGATGAGTGCTGTAATTGCCTTCCTCCAGTCAACCCTGACCTAACCCTTGCCCGCTGCTGCTCATCTGCTCATCAGCGCTGTAAGCCCAGCGGCCTCCCCGCACTCTCCACAGGGTCACTGAGCATCACAACCATGCCGACCGAGTTCAGCCCTCTCCACATTGCCTTCTAAATGCTACCAATAAGTAGGTAATTTTATGTTTTCCTAAAGGCCTATCCTGTTTCGTTGTTTAAGAGAGGACAGAACAGACAATGGGATGCTTCAAATGGAAAATCATGTATTAGTTATGATTGTCTGGATTTACCAGAGGTTTTGTCCTTACCCTACATTTTTTTACTACATCCTCCAACATTAAAACCCCTTTAATTTTTTTTCTTATTATTTCAATTACGTTAAGGTATTTCTTAGAGAAGCATAAGCTTTATTGCATTACTGCCATGAAAGTAATAAGAACATTCATGTATTACCTGTTCTGGACAATCACAATTGCTATAAAATTGGCATTATTAGGTACATTATGAGGTAAATTATTTCCTTTTCCTTATTTTCTTATTTTCCCTTTTATGAATTACCTATCCATCCACAGGTTCAAGAGGTTTAAGAATGATAAATTCCTTGTAATCTACTGATCCAATAATCTCCAATGTAATCTATTTTAACTAAAAACTCTGTACATAATATAGATAGGGTGACAATCTGCTTGAATCCAGGTAAGTTAACATTACTTACATCCTTTATTCAGATTTCTTATATTTCAAGAATGAGAAGAAAATCTCTGTAACAGCAGAATGAGTTACAGGCACTCAGAAGAGAGTATTATTCTGCTTTCATTGTCAACTTCAGCGGTTTATATTAAAGTTACAATTCTATTTCAAGACAGTATTTGCCTGTGTGAAATGAAAAAAGAAACCCACAACACACCTTTTCTTTCTTTATTTCTGAAATACTATTTATCAAGACACAGAGCTAGTCTTTTGGGAAAACATAACTGCGTCCATTAAACCTGAGCATTACTGCTGAACATTTGTCAATTCACTATTGACTAGATCTATCCACATGTAAATACTTTTATCTTATCTATTTGTGACCATATTTACTTGCTAAATTACAAACATTGCAAATGTAATAAGAATATGAATGTACAATATTATTTTTAGTACAAAGAAATACTTGTAATTTTATTATTACACTATTTATACTTATTTCTAAAAATATCCTTCCCAATCTTAACCAAAACTGTTACCTTCCAATAGAACACGATTTAAAATAAAATGGGGGAAGAAGCTCAGAAATTTGAAAATGCCATGTATAGTATCTTCTAATTAAATTGATACAAATATATTATGAATGCCATGGAATATTTCTGACTTGGTTTTAGGATTGCTTAACTAAAAGCAACAGTTAAATCCAGTTCAGCAACTAATTATAGGGTTATATATTATATTTGGCCTTTTCATAATTCTGAGTATTTTTTTTCTCTTTTTGCAGACCTCCTCTTGCAATCATCCTGCACCTCAAGTTCCTACTGAAGCCACAGGGATTTTCCTTGGAGCTGGAACCATGGCAGGATACTTAAGGTTTCTTTGCCATTTCCTTCCCTCCTGCTAGTGGCTGCAATTCTGTTAAAGCCTGGTCAAATGAGCTCTGCAAATGTCTCCATATTGCATAGGAGCCTTGGTATCCTAAAACCAGCATCTCCTGATCCTTGCACTGCGTAGGTCACCATCCTGATACAGCTCAGAATCAATGACAAGGCAAACCCTTACCTACTACACACCAGAGAAACATGATGTGGGAAGAAACAGGTCCTTCCTTGAAGCCATGTCTGTATACTGTAAAGTTAAAGCAGGTAAACTAAACCCATTCATGTGTTTCAATGAGTAACATTCCTGAAGTGCTGAGGATTAAGTGATTTCATTATAGGAGCACCTCAGTTTCTCTCTGAATTATCTGAGGATTGACCTCTCAGGTACTGCAACATTTCTAACCCTTTCCCATGCACTGGAAGGGATAGCAGAGATGATCTGCAGTGCTATTAAGGCCATATTATCATGGTTATCTAAATTTAGCTCCTATCAAAAAAAAAAAAAAGCTTATGAAAGGGTTTTTAATTAAGTTGGAAATGTATCAGAAATTCCAAGTAAATGCTTGATTAGACATTGTGTTCCTTTGTTTTTATTATTCACAAAGAAGACCAATATTCTGTCCAGAGCACTTTACTCCCAAGAGAAATGTTCCCACAACTCTTGCTGGTATCAGCACATGACACATATTGGAAAGGTATTGTTGAGGATAAAATTAAATACTAGGGTTGTAAAAAGGTTTTAGCTCTTGCTAATGAGTACATTTATTTTTTTGCAATGACAGCAGATTAAGACTAGTGTGTTTAAATAACATTAAAACATCCATAATTTTTATAGACTTTGAATAGCAGAGACATCAGCAGGCACAACAAAGTGAACACTTCAGAGAATGACTTGCAGGCTGTTCTTTTACAATTCATCTGTCACAGGCTGTTTTCAAGGTTGTGCCATTGACCAAAATTTACAAGACTTCTTTAAATTAGTTATGGGGCTACAGGTAGGTACAGGAACGCTGTGCTATCTTGTTACAGGTAAACAGGAGCCTATTGTTGACTTTGATTAAAGAGATGAGATTAAATTCTAATGCCCCTGTTAACAGTTATCTCAAACTTCCTTAATTCTTCATGAATTTGCACCTATTTTGAACGAGTGTTTACTTGTGTCGTCAGCACACAAACATTTTCCTAACAAACTGTTTCCTTTTTTTTTGCACTCAGTCACACCAAATTCAAGAAAATTGCTTTCTGAAGGAATGTAAGTACAGGAAATATAAATAAACGTTTTTGTTTTAAGTCTCTGAAAGCAGATATATTTATGCTGAATACTTTACGTTGTTAAAGGCATTCTCCCTTAACCATTACGTGTTCTTGTAGAAACCAAAGTAATTACATAGAAAAAAGCTTGCTGCTTTGGAATCATAAAGAACTGAGACATTTTCAAAGCCAAAAGTGAAATTTTGAATGGAACAAAACTTTCCATTTGCTAATAGTCCCATTAATAGGCCCGGTATATCTGAAAATAATTATTAGACAAGGGAGCAGGTAGATGTTGGGATTGGATGTACCTGAGATGCTGCTGCTAATGAAGTGAAAGGATTTTTACTGAATTCTTAAATCAAGACTGCATGATACAAACTAGTAAAAGCCTGGAAGCTGGTACTCTGATTTTTCCTGAGTCTACCCTGAGGAACAAATTAAATCATTATCTCTTGCAAGAATAATGAGAAAAGATTAGTATCTCTGTTCTGAGAGAACTCAAAGAAGATTTTTCCTTCACACAGGACATCTTCATAAATGAACAAAGCACACAGAGATCTGGATAAAGACAGCATGATACTCTCTTCCCCTCCACTTCCATCAGTCAGCAAGACTAACGAAGTTAGAAACTACATTTCCAAGTGCTTTTCTTTCTCCTTTGTCCTTTTTCAGATGGGTATCTCCATTGATGGATCTACAAGGGCTGCTCTTAGCTAAGAAACTCCTGGTGGTTTGGGCTAAAGGCAAAATGCATGAGATAATAATAGTTCCAGCACATAAGAGAGGGAACATGAGAAAATATTTGGGGTTTTCTGATGAAACAACTGACTGGGGAATTTGGCTTCAGCCTTTGAGCATCGATGTGCCAGGGTAAATCTCTCACCTTTGCCTGAAAACTTGTAAAGTAAATTCTCCCTGATGGTATTTCTTTCCAATGCAACCTTGATACATAAGCTTCCCAACAGAAGATGAATTATTAGGTCTAGGCACTTATAAAGAACTAGTTTCTTCTTACAGGACTTAAATAGAAATAAAAGTTGAGCAGCTTCATATTTTTTAAATGGTGTTGCCCTTGCTGGAAGCCACCAAAATTCAATTTGTTTGACACCTACTGGAATAGCTGAACATTTGAAGGCTATCTGGTCGCTAGGAAACTCTGGAAGTTACATGTCTGAATTGGGACAGTCACTGGCAAAGGCATAACGGCATCATTTTAACATGCATTACTTTGGGCTGTGACACCTCTTGTAGTACCAGAAGACATCTGGTGAGTGAAAGAAATGCTGTACTGAAAGATTCCATTTCCTAATGCTATGTAAATACCTGACATGCCAGAAGAGACCAAAGCTGCAATTTCTATTTGGCCAGGTGTCATAAATAAGGTGTACATCTATATACATTTCTTCCAGAGAGTCCAAGAAGGAGCTCAAATGGCATCTAATATTCTGTGCTTACAAAATAAAATCCCTATATAACCATAGCACAAAGTTACTTATTCCCTCAGACACCATTCCAAAGAAACATATCTGTTTCTTTTTGAAAAGAATTTTAAATGGAACCTCTCCAAGGACTCAAATCTTAAGAGCAGCGTTGCAGCAAAAGGGACAGCATTCAAATTTACAGCAGATGTTTCACTGTTAATTAATGCCACTATGAAAAATATCCTAGAACAGCATAATGTGATACTTATTTACCCTTTCCTTTCACAAAAAAAAGCATATACACAAATCACTTCCAAGTTTTTGTGACATATGCAAAATTTAGACTGCTAGGATTAGATCTTCTAATCAAAAAAAACCCAAAACTCCCATGAGCAGTGGCACACAGATCATGTTCAGTTTATATAATCACCTCCCTCCAGAAGAGTGCTTGTGTTTTGTTATGTAAATAATGCCTTGGTAAAAGATTTTTCAAACCTTGCTCCCCAGAAAGGAAATTTAGAGCCACTTGGCAAAATCACAAAGGAAGAGTGATTCTCTTACCCTACACTGCATGGCTGAGTGAGTAAATGGTCACACACTGGAGCATGACTACTTGCCCATAAGCACTTCCCCACTTGCCATAGACACTGTGCAGTGTTCCTAGCCAGCAAGTGGCTAAATGGGAACTAACCCTCATTCTTTTGGATACATACAACACTCAAAGATACATAACTTCTATTTATATAGACTTTTTTTCCCTCTCTTAAAGCCCTGGAAATCACAAGTCAGTCTTGTGAACTAAATAAATTACCATAATCTTGCTATGAGCAAGAACTGTAAACCAGAGAAATTAAATTGAAATTTTGAAAGCAAATTTCTAAAGGTATTTACACTCATTTTCCATGAACTTTGGAGTGATGGTTCTTCCCATGGGGATTCAAACAAGCAAAGCAAATCTGAAGAAATAACTTCCAAGTAATTGCCTCACAGGTGGTACATCTCAGATGCTATCCTACTTGACAGGAATTGATTGCCCAAATTCTTGGTCCCAAATAAGAAGAAATTAAATGAGACAAGGCAGAATCTGATCACTTTTGGTAATAAAATCATATATGCCACATAGACAAATTTTCTCTTAATAAATGGGAAATATACAGCCTTCCTCGTCCTCAGTATGAAATATAATTAAATTTTAGAGAACTGACTGCTAACATACAGGTTTTTTCTTGGCTATCCAGTAGCAGAGGGCTCAGGGTGGTCCATCTGTAGGTAAGAGCCCCTGCACAGGTCTTCTTTGACATTATGACATTACTCTGCAGCTTTGGGACAGGTGGCTAGTTCATTTTATGAAAATTTACTCTGAGCACATGCAGGCAAAGCCCTGTCTTTTCCAACACAGAATTCATGATCGTCTCAGTCCAGGTAGTGGGATACCAAATCACTGGGGGCTTTCTTTTTGAAGGAACGACTGCAAATATGGGAAGTCATTCAGCAAAAAATGGTAGAATGTATTTCGTTTTCTTACCTTTGGAGTAACAATAAACTAACAATTTCTTGTATCCTGCTAGCGATTATTCGCACTAGTTTGAAGCAGTGAAAGCCAGTTTTATGACTACTTTTGTTATTCCAAGTACTGATGTGAAAATTCAGGTTTGAGGAAAAAAATCGTTATAAATACCAATTAAAAATAAAATCTATGCAAGATAATTGCTATTGCTTTTTTGAATTTTGGTACAATAAACACACAATTTGTTTCCATTTTTTCCCACTCAATTAAACAAACTAACAAAATACATATATAACATATAAAATAGGTGGAAATGAAGAGAAAAAACATGTCAATGCTTTGTGGCTACCATAAACTTAATTTTGTTTTAGCAATGTAAATATTGTTTTAAAATTTCATTTAAATACTGGTTGCTTAAGAAAACTTAGGAAGCAAAAAATGCTTTGGTTTTGGATCACTATAGGAGACTAAGAATGTCAGCTTAATGCACTCAGCGGTATTGCATCTGCTCTGTTTCATTAAAATATGTATTTTCAAATATTTTCCCATTATTTTCAAGAAAAAAAGAGAAAGGGAATATTTTCAATGCATTGAAGTTGTTGTGCTAAGTAAAATAAATAAAACTATTCTCCCATTCTTCTGAAGATGAATACATATGCTGATAAGACAAATAAACACAGCTGGAGACAAATTCATAATAAAGCTCTTTTCCTAATGGGTTGCACTGAGACTTCAGGTTGTACATACCCACCATACCCATTAATATGTAGCAAATCTGTCATGCTATTTCACGCATTACTTGTGAAAAATTCTTGCTCACAACACTGTCTGTATGGAAAACAGAAGAGAACATGATCTCAGGCCTTGAGCATGGATGGAAAACTTTCTGATTTCTAATGCGTTTCAGGCATTCAGAAAGAATGAAGCTGCTATGAAAGCATCTTTGTAAGCGTAGTGTCCAGATCTTTGCTGACCATTTATGAAGAGTACACAGAAAAAGGACAGCAGATATGTAGATATATATACCAAAAATAAAAAAGCAATCAATCAAACAAAAAAAGCCCAAACAAATGTTTATGCACATCTTTATAAGAAATATGCCATATTTGTCAAGCATGTTATTGTAATCAAAAGCAAGGACTATTTTTATTTCACCTTCTCCCTACTGGAGAAGCTGTCTGCACAATTGGTCCAGAACAGCTAGAGAGGATGGTAACATGGAACAACCTCCTGAAACAAGCTTTCAGTCCAAGCCACCGGAGGTGACATGCTGCATCTGTTTTTAGGTTGTCTTTATTACTCCATGTGAAGATTCTCTGGTCTTTGCAGTGTTTGAAAAACTGCCAGTTATTTAAAATGTGATATGTTAAGATTCTTACTCTAACTGTAGATACAGTACCTTGCAGAGAATAACATTAGATGTGTGTTAATAATTAATGAAATGAGTCTGAGGAAATTATTTGAATATAGAAAGAGACTCTTGAGTAGTTCATAAATCATCAACAGCCACTGTGGAAAGCCTGCAAGGCCCAGCACATTGCACGAAGTGCAAATCAACATTTAACAATTGCTCTAACCTGACATTTCCCAACTGGAAAAGACAGCGTTTGACTTGGTGGATATGAAGAATGAAATTCAAACCTATTTCTAAGCCACTATTTGAAGGCAGTAATGGTGACTTGGATCTTGGGGTGTGGTTTTGTGGGTTTTTCTGGATTGGCACTGCCTTCAGTCTAATGTTCGCTGACAGACACTCTGCTATAGGATGTTAACATAGACTCTGGCACCAGTATCTCCACTTGCTAATTTTGAGGAGTGTATTTTTTTAAAAATTGCTCAAATTACAATGAAATGTGCAATAAAATTACAGAGTCTATAAGGACCTGAGTAGCTGGCTATTATAATTAATTATTGTATTTTACCAGGGTACCCCTGAAAACATATGTGTTTTCATACACCTAAAGAGATATATTCTTGGCAAATGCCAGTCAAAAAATTACATCATTGATCTTGGGGTTTATTGAATCAATACTGTTTGTTGTGTGCTGCAAGCAGTTCTCTGCATCAAGCTATGTTTTTTGAGCTCTTAAAATTGGCAAAGAATATGCCTTGGGAAAAAGAAAGGGACAAATGGTAAAAATACACATACATATACATTTACACACATAAGAGTAATTCACACTGCCTACATTTGTCAAGATCAAACATCTTGAAAACATGTCTGATTGAAAACAGCATCAATCCACATTTTCTAAACAATACTATATGCTGTAGTGAAGTTGATACCAGTTTAAAACCCAAGAAGAAAATGACATTACCTACTGTGTTTAACATATGCAGTTCATGGCTTTGGATACAGAAAAGCTGCTCCATGTAAGTAAATGTGTTCTGTAACCTACAGAAAACTTTGAAATGGTTAGCACGAATCGAGAGATCCCTGTGCCCACTGAATAAACCCCAAGTCAATCCTGAACCACTAATTTTCAAAGCCTGAAAAAGAATGATTGACTTTTCTACAGAACAGTATTTTTTATGTATGCACTTTTAACCTCACAACCTTCCCAACAAACATCTGGGGATATCCTCATGTAACAAGGTTTAGTACTTGTTCTCACAGCACTGCTAACCTTGCAGAAAATATTGTGCATCCTACAACTACAGATAACTTCCAATTCTAATAAAGCAAATTTTATACAAATGACCTGCAACTAGATTTGCATCTTTGGCCAGGATGAATTTCATTTGCATAAATGACAGAAGGTGACTCAGTATTATGACACCAGGATTTATTGCACTGCACCCACTACTGAACATTTCAATTCTATTTATTTGGCTCCACCTCCAGTTTAGGAGATCTGTGACCTCTCTTTGCAAAGAGGGGCAGCATGAACCCGACTTGAATGCGCAGGAGGAGCAGGAAGGCAAAGCCTATGTCTCTATACCTTGTTGCTGGAGAAAAATAATTTGCATGAGAACTGTGGCTCTACTCATACCCACTTCTCACAGGCTCTTTAATGCTATGCTTTCCCATAGGTATAGTTCTCTCTTGCACCGACCTGTGCTTTAAACCTAGTTTTCTGAGAAAGTGCTAAATTGCAAGAACATTGTAGCTTAATACAGCTGTTTTTTTCTCTCACACTTTCCTTTGCTTTTGCAGATTCAAATCTTGCAAATTCAAGTAGATTGTGAATCTCACATATTAACAACACATCTTAGAAGGTAATTAAAAATATCTATGTTTTAAAAATACCTTTTTAATATGTTAAATGTGCTGTCAGTTCATGGAAAGATGTTTTCCTAGTGCTAAATCTGACTCACTCTCTCTTGATAAGTAAGCACCACAACTGGGTATTTGTGATAGGCATATGCTATATACATGCTCCCCACAGATTTCAGCCCCCTTTCAATATGTTGAAAAGGACAGCTCATCCTTTCTTTTCCCCACCTCCCTCTATGTTAAACTTGCAGTTCCCTCACAAAATAAGAGAAAAATTCATAAGCTTTCAATTTTGGGCAAAGACCAAGCTGTCATGTAATGTTAGAACTGAGCTCCAATTTAGAAATCAGAAAGTCCATGAGGTGGCATTTTCTTTTCTGAATAGTTTACTGTTGCAGAAGAAACTCACTATCTTTTATTTATGTATATAATCCATTCAAAACCAAAGAAAAGCAGCAATAAATTCTTGGTCACCAGGTCAGTGATGCTTACAACCAGAGCATGAAATTGTCTTGTTTTCTGCTTGCTTTCCACCTAATTTCATTTTTAAAATATTATATACCTTCATATCGATTAGCAGATATATCTTTACATTAACGTGCTAAACTTGTTTTGTCTGTCTCTGAAGCAATTTAATCCCAGTTTATCTTTGATGCTTTTACTTAGTCACTTGTGATTTATACAGATCTGTGTGATGGTAGAATCACACCTCCAAATAACATGAGCAAGATGTGAATTTTGCTGCATACCCCAGTGATCAACAAGAAGTCAGGTGCATGAATCTGACAAAACAAACAATTTACTACCAGAATACAGTCAAAAGTCTGTATTTTATTTCCTATTTCCTGTCAACTGCACCTTGGAAAAAAGTGATGACAGTAACTTTCTTTGATGTAACAGACTGGCATTTCGACATATCTTTCTTTAGTTCTTATTTTATCTAAGACTGTTACTTGGGTTGCATCTCATTTCTTGTTCTAGAAAATAATTTCTGATTTCAGGAAGGCCATGCTGTTTATAAAACATCCCTTAATAAAGAAAAATCTTTAATGAAGCTATTGAAGTTGCTTAACATTAATGTCTGCACATAACTATGGAGAGTTACTATACTTTTTCATTTCAATCACTCTCATTATTTGAATGCTTGGTGATATTAAGCCAGTGGTGACTCAGAACACTGAGAATACGAAACAAAGTCAGAGTACAAGCCTAGCCTCCAGGATTCTGTTAAGAAGTCAAATGAAAATGACAGTCACGAAAAACTACTACTATCTCTTATTTAAGTAAATCAGAAATCTCAATCCTCTTACCTATGCTTAAAGTGAAAATCATAGTTTCCTCCCCCATTGACAGCTTCGTACTGAAAATCCTAGTTTTCTGAGTTGGGAGACAAAAGCCCTTCACCTTATGGGAACTGCAGCAGAAAGTCTGGCCTTGCCATTCGCTACATGGTGTGCGTAAGCTCAGCAGAGAATGTCTCTGCTCCTCAAGGTAGCCAGCATCAAGTTAACTGTAAGTAACATCTCCAGGTGACTTTGATTCAATTAACTTTATTGATGAGAAGTGCCAAGTGCATCTTGTAGAAATAACTTAGAAGAATTTACCATTACAGCATGTGGTCCACCTATTGGGACAGGCTTAGGATTACTGGGGTTTGGAGGTGTGTACTGTTTGAGCTACTTAGCATAGCTACTAGGAAAATTAAAAAGGAGAAGCAATAATTTCACAGAACGCTCTTCTATTAAACTAGGCACATGGATAAAACACTGTCTGAGAAAGAGGTTCATGCTTGACATAGCTTCTTTCAAGGATCACACCATGCTATGCGGAACGTAGTCCAAACTCCCCAAACACTCGAAGATGAACCAAGTGTAACCTTGTCTATTGGTTTATTGATGTATTGATTTAGTATCTTACTTACTTTTTTGTGTTTATTTCCCTGCCCTCTGCCCTTTTTCTTTCCCCTTCCATTAGTGGTACCATGACCAATTATTAGCTTTAGTAGCTGGTAACCTCATTAACCACCAGTTGCAAGTTCTGAAATGGAAGACTCACAACTACCAAGCTAGATATATAAGCAAGGCCAATAAAACAAAATTAAAGTGTTTCCCTGGGGCTGGCCACACAGTGGCAAATCTGGGGACAGGAATTTCCCTGAGGAAAGATATGGGTGAAAAAGCAAAGGTACAATAAGATGACAACTAGTCACCGAACAGTGGTATCTGCTCTGAAATATAATGATTCAAATCATATTCTCCAGAACAGATATTAGGATTGAGATAACTCTGAATGATACAATCAATGAATAAATGATAAAACGTTTCTCAATTGTGGCAGTGATCTGAAATAATAACAAAAAGATAGCTACTTTAGTCCCAGTTTTGCTTATGTCATTAAAATTTAAACCTGATTAAACTGAGCCAGTCTGGTTTTATAATCTGTCAGAATGACAAAGGGACTTTGACACATTTGTCTTCCAACACATTATGGGGATTTATATTTTGCACCTTACAATTATATCTGTATTAAAGTGACTGAGCACACTGAATGTGAAAAGACTGATTCATAATAATGGCATTAAAAGCAATAAAGAGTTAAGGACACTAGAAAGGAAATGAAGCAGAAAGTAAAAGAGGTTTTGTATAAAGCAGAATAGAAGGGAAAGAAATATCTCTTCGCTCTTGCCTCTTTATTAATAGTCTAAATAAAAAAGATGTAAATGGAAGGGCTTTCTGCCTAAAGAATCAATACTGAAATAAAAAAGCCACCTAGAAATAGTTTTCAAGCCCTTCATCTCATTTTGCACTAAACACAGTTCATCCTGGGGTAGACACACATTAAACTTTGAATTCCACACATGTCTATAATTTTTTCTGTGAGTTTGCCTTTTTTTATGGGACTTTGATCTAGAAGTCAACAGAGAAAACAGAGGTGAACAGGTAAATTGTTTTTCTTTCCTGTGAATGTTTTTGTCTTATTAAGCCACTTTTCCACTACGAACAAGATGGAAGGGGGAAAAAAAAAGAACTCTAGAATTAAACTTTATTTTAAAATATCAGTGGTTAAATTTTTTTCAGGCTTAGGAAAATTAAGGGTTCAGTTTAAAAATATCTCCAAACTGCACCTTCATTGGTCTGCATAATAATAATTTTCCCATTAAATGTCTTGGGTGTGTGAAGTTTTGCATTTGTTTTATTTTAATACTAACAAAACCCATTATTTTTCAATGAAGAATGGGTTAGTTTGCAAAAAACAAGAATAGAGAAAAAACCTGTAACTGGAGCTGAGCCTGGCCCAACACTTTTGTGCAGTCAAATAATATGAAAATCATACCTTTGATTCCTATTTGGGGAAATCAATCAAAATCAGTGGAGCTGCAGCAGCTTATACCTGTTGTGAATCTGCTCATTTAACCTTCAACCTCAGCAAACACATTTTGCTTGTTAAACGTTAAAATGTGCAGTAATATTAAACCTTTAAACTTCAGTTTTATCACTTCCCTGTAAGATACAACCTAAATGTTTGTATTTCTTTGTGTTCACCTCAAGCTTTCTCCTAAAACGATTGTATGTTTATTAAAAAATAAAAACAAAGTCAACACAGCTAGAAGTTAAATAAGATTATCGTTATTTCTTAAGAATATTTACATGGCTTTTAAAATCATACATCAAGGTTTTATGATTTTTCTTTTTATAAATTCAGTATTTGAAGATAACCAATGGGACATAATCTGAAGACAAGTCTGTTGGTCAGGAACGCACAGAGCCAGGGCACTCTTAAAGAAGATACGTTTCATAAAGCATAACAAAAGGAGGAGAGCTATAAATAAGAAAATAAAGCTATAGTCTGCAGTTAAAATTCTTGCTGCTTGCAGTACATCATTCTGTTCCTAAGTGTCTGTTGCTGGGCTAGAGTGTCTAAAATTAACACTGCAATAGCCTACATAGGCACCAAAACGCACACAAGAAAACCTTGCTGAACTGGTTATTCTCAGTGCCAACATATGTTTGTTATTTTCCCGGTGTGTTTCTGTCCCTTGAAAATATTTATCGGGATAAAGTTTTGAATTGGCTCTTTTGAACAGTCAATGTGCAACTGCTAAGATAGAAGTGTGCATTTTTTAGTGAAAACTGAAATACTGATAAGGTTTAGCAGTTCCCTGGTATTTATGGGCATCAAATTCACACCTGCTAGGGTCATCATCACTTAAAATATGAAAACGGTGTAATGCACATGCATCCAACAATAATATTAGGAAAGTAAGCATAATTCCTTATAGCCTATGAATTTAGAAATGAAAAAAACAAAATTCCATTTTTTACTTAATCGAGAAATTTAAAATGTATTGTTGATATATGCTACATATATATAGGTGTATATATATGTATAAAGCCTCAATGTTTGATATGTTTATTCAGTGCATTTGTGAGCACAAGAACAGCTGTCCCATAAACACTATCTTTATGTACTGCAATTCTGCTCCCACATAGGTGTGTAAGAAGGGCAAGGTTTGATGCCTGGCTGATTAGCAAAGGATAAGTAGGCTCTATTTAAAATAAAGTGTGGAATAGAAGATAATATGATCAAGAAATAGGGCAACTGCCACTCACAGCACAGCAAGTGGCAGCAAGATTCATGGCTCTCCATGGTACCTGTTGTTAGAAGCCTTTCATGGAGCTTTCTCCATTAATGCCTTGTCGCTCCATGCCTAGCATCTGAGGAACACTGGGAATTTTAACGAGCATAGCTATAGTTCCTGGGAATGACAAAACCAGAACCCAATCTGATGTCTGCCAGTTCTGATCTGTATAGCAGGTTTTGGAAAACATACCATGCTCAGCCATTACAATGGAAAAGATCAGACTGGCTGGGTACAAAGCGGCACTGAACTTTCATTTTGATAGTAATCCATATAGGTATCTGGGACTATTCTCTTTTCCTGTGAAGTCCACATACACTCCCCTCAAATGACAACTAAACCAACAGATACAGAAATATCTGGCTGAGGCATTCCGGTGGCTTTAGACTACTTTTTTTGTAACTTGTTGTACTGGTTTTAAAACAAGAGTTTAGACATACAGTACAGTATTTGAGAATGTACACATTTGTGTTTCACTAACATAGCAAAAGGGCTAATTAAGCCAGATTTCACTCTGCGTTTTTATTCTGCATATGTACACAGAAATAAAAGAATATTTTTTGCCTGATTACTTGAGCATATTCAGACTCCTGTACATAATGAAGAATATCAAAAGAGATTAAACAGCTAACACGCTTGGTTTGGGAAAAAGAAAACCAACACAAAAACGTGCTTATGTATAGGAATGGATGAATTTGTAGTGAAAACAGATTTGCAATGAAAGGATTTTACGTCCCTGGAAAGATGCAATATGTAAAAGAATCATTAATTATTAGTGTATCTTAAACACATTTGTCAGCTTACTATGGAACTGAAAACCCACAGGACAATGTAATTACCCACATTTCTTGTTTCTAGTAGAAATGGTAAAAATAGATTTATATCAAAAGTACCCAGTTATGAGTAGGTCACTTTTTCACCTTCATGCTCTCATTTTTATATTAAAGTGCTATACCTTAACTGGGATTTTTACTTTTTTTCCCATGGAAATGTCTGGGTTGACTATTGCTCTAACATTACAAGGTAGATGTAACCTAGACTGCATAATACAACTCATTTCGGTTACACCTGCTAGAATCCAGCCATAAAATGGATATGGATGCTAACGCAAAGAGCAGACCAGATGTACAGTTTGGTTCCCTTAAAGTCTTCTGCATGCAGAGGATTTAAAAGAGTAAGAACAGAAGTAAGAGCACCTTAGGAAAACAGGCAAATGTGATAGTTGAGTCTAAACCAGATTCTATATATTCCATCTTACATACAAAATAAGAGCAGGTAAGCAACAGTCTGGCAACAAAGATATCTGCTTGGTTTGCTTGGAATTTATTAGGCATTTCTCAGTTTCTGAATACGGGGCTGCATTAGAATGTCTTTATTCAATACCTGAGACTCTGCTCTTTCAGAGATAATATTTGAAACACTGTGACCTTCTCAAAGCATAATACCACTTTTGTTGTTGTTAAAGCATTAGTTTCATAATTAGTTTGCAACTGTCCACCTCAGAGCATCTCAGTAGCTATAAAACCCACCATATTCGTTCTGCACAGTATCTTCTATCACAGCCACCTAGCTCTTCCTGTGTTATGCCTGATCTTATTCTGTTTTTTAAGAAGCTAGTTTCTTTATGTGATTTTCAGTTCAATATTTAGAAGTATCTTCAACCAGGAGATGTTATAGCCTCCAGGAAGATAAGGTAGCTTCTTTAGACTTGCCTCTGGGTGCTCTCCAGAGCTCAGAGGTAGATACACTCCTACCCCTGACACCGCAGGGCTCTGTTCTGCTCATTCAGTTAGTAGATCTAACATGTCTTCATCCTATTTAAAAAAAACCCTCCACACTTCCAAGCCACACACCTCAAATTCCACTCACTGCTGAAAGAAATCAAGTCCTGATACCTCATAATTTGCTAGTTACGTCATGGTCCTGCTTACAAGGAAGATTCAACTAAAAAGCCACACAGAATGTTAGCATGTTAGCACTACTGAATTAATGGGGGTCTTCCCATTGCTCCAGAAACCCTACATATTTAGCTGAAAAAACATAAGCTGTTACCCAGCTAATAGGAAATGGTGTAGTTGTTGGGAGATGAATTTTCTGGAAGCCAGAAAATGCGTTATTATTATTAGGAAAATGGGCACTTATCCTCCCCACAGGAGTTCTAACTGTGGCTATGGTCCAGTTTATAAGCATCATGCTGTGCGTGATAAAAATGTGTAAATGAAAGGATGAAAAACAGCTTTCAGGTTTTATTATTGCAAAATCAAGGATCATAAAGGGACCTCTCAAACTGGAAACTTCAAACTGGAAGGTTCTTTTCCCTCTATGGAGCTCTCTCATAAGGGAATTATTTAAAACGTCCCTTCTTACATGATATCTATGTGTAAGCTACTTGGCGAAGTGCAAGACTGCAGATCACTTTTGATCTTGTTGAATGCACTATAAGTGAATAGTACTGTGGTAACTTTGCAATTTCTTAGTATACAGATATTCACAAGTCTGAGAAGACTAAGCTTTTAGCTTTCTCATATTTATTCTCACGCATAATATACAAACACCCAGAGGCCCTCACTGGAACATAGAAATTGTATATGTACATAATAAAGTTCTGACCCTGAAAAACCCACCATCTAATATAAACAGTTTAAATAAACACTGCAAGAAGATGGATAATATCATGTTTCAGGTGGGAGAAATGAAGGGTTGGAGCCCAGAGGTAGCTGTGCTGCCCAGCAATCAAGTAATTTGCTTTTTGGCCTGTCTGTGTCTCCCCAGCTCTGGTTAAGCCACCCCTCCAGAGAGCATCCCGGACACTCAGGCATGTCAGAGTGCGGAACTTGCAGTAATTCAGTGCAGCGCTGCCGGCGGTGAGCTCCCTGTAGAGGGACAAACTGAAACCCAGTCACTGGCTAATGCTATAGCTACTCCTGGGAGCCTGATGGACTTTCTTGGGAGAAACAAAAACTTACAAACACCTGGAAGAAGTGGTTACTCACAGCTGCTGCCGCACTCCCGATTTTAAGCAAGAGATGATGGATTACAGTCCCCTCTCAGAATACAGTGCCTAGGAGGCAAAACCTCCTCTCTTCTGCCAAAAGGGATACAAGTGCAGGTTTGCTGCACAAACAGCTAATCTAACTCACAGATAACTGACTGCAGCTGGGAAAACGAGAGGACTGACTTCCATCAAACCACTGAGTGACTTCATTGTGCAGAAAACTTTTTGACCAGAAAGGGAGCATAAGAGCAAGTATAAATCTGTAATCGAAGGTTTTGTATCATGTGTGGGAGGATCTTGGGTTTTTATTCAATGCCATTTGGTGACTGGTTCATGTGAAAAGCAAAGGCAGAAACTGGGTGTCTGTGCTTCCGTTCCAGTTTTGTCCCAGCTATTCAACACAGTGCTTGAACCCCGCCAACCTAACACTGCTTTGAAAGTCATCAGATTAATACCCTCAGGGCCTGACTTATACATGAAATATTTGCCAAGGTATTCAGGCAGGGGAAGAACTGAGCTCAAGCAGATATATGCAGTACAAAATATATTAAATTCCCAAATCTGAGAAGTTGTACCAATACCCAGTACCTATAAAAGCCCTAACACCTCCCTTGTCACTCAGTGGCTGAGTGGGAGATTTCAGAGCTGCAATTCAGTCCTTTTTCCCAAGTGACATGTCTAAGGTCTCCCAAGACCTAGCATTCTGCTCAAATTCTGCCTTTCCACTATGTCTGGAGCTACAATATAAACAAGAATGAAAATAATTTTAGTGATAAAAAGCCATGCAATATTTTATGTACACTGAATTATGAGTACTCTGTGCCACAGAGTTTGCTGATAGTATCTCAAGAGCCCAGTGCCCATAGGAAAACAGTAATAGGACCAGCCTGCCTTCCTCATGAAGACCAAGGTAGCTAGTCTCCGCCAAACACAGCATACATTACTACCTGCCCTGAGCAAATGAATACTTGCAGAATCATAGAATGGCTTCGGTTGGAAAGGACCTACTTCAGCTTAAGTCTTTCCCAATCTCATTCCTTAAAAAGCTGAAAAACAGCTTAATGATTTAAAACGAACACTAGAAAACCTTCCTCAGGCCTGTAAAATGCTGGGTTAATTTGCAAATAGCCAGAGTAACTGCATGGGTTTCTTGAGACATGCTCAAACCCCTTCTGGTTGATTTTGCTTATGAAGCTGTCAGCATGACTAGAGTAGGCTTCAAGCAAGGGTCACACCCTGGCTGGTTGTTAACCTCTGTGCATGCACATAATCACTTTCTTTAGAGGAAAAAACCCTAAGTGACAAATGAGGAGCAGTGGAAAGTGGTGGAAGGACAGGGCGACCCTCACGCTGGCAGACAGTCACCTCCCCAAGAAGCTGTTGGTGTCAGGGCTTTCGGGTGCCCTGCCACGACAGTGTCTTTGACCACCAGCACTGTGGGGACATTACAGGGGACTCACTGCAGAAGACACATGGCTGTGACAGCTGGGGTGAGAAGCAGAGGGTGGCAGGTGAAGAATGGGCTGCATGGCTGCAAAGGGAACATCACTCATCATGCACAAGTGACTGCGTTTGTGGCACGGAGCTCCACAGGCTTGGGAACCAACATGAACTGAGTCTGAGCCTGCTGTCTTGAGAATGTGGTGGAAAAATTGATTTCCCGTTTCTGTCACCCAAAGGATATGCTTAAAAAAAGTCACCTTCTACCAGATTACAGTTCTTTGAAACAGTGAATTAAACTTGTCCAAACAGGGATCCTGAATTTCACAGCCTATGATGTTTCTAAATGGCATATGCTGTTAAAAGAAAAACTAAATGAGCAAGCACAAAATGCCTGGCTGCAGAGACTTGGGATGAATTATGGATATTTTCTAGCATATGCTACTGTTGTGACACTATGCCACGTTGTGCCAGACAGCAACCAGGTCACAGCAGGGAAGAACAGAGTGTCAGAGAGCCTGTTCTCAGAGACCTTAAAGGCATAGCAAAGCCCAAACTTTCCAAGCAGCAAGGAACATTTCTCTCCTTTGGGCTAAACAAGGCTGGAAAATGTTGTTTGGGGCTTTTTCCCAATTTTTTCACTGTAGGTTGTGCTAGACCATATGTATCATGGGACACTGGAGCTGAGAGAAGAGGGCTTGTGGAACTTCATACCACTACAGAGGGTGAGTAGCAGTTTTCTACAGTAAAGAAACCTACTCCTACATATGGAACACCTCTTACTCCTCCTTTAACATTTCTTTCTCTGCAAATGACTACAAACTTATATACAAATCATCTTCATCAGAGGGAAAAAAGCATTTTTTAAAAAAACCTCAAAGTATATTGTGCTTATGCAAATGGAAAATTAAGCTTTTTATAATTTTTCCCCTTTTTTGACAATCAGAAGCTTACTTCCCTACCTTTAAAGACCATGTGTGCTCTGATAAATATTTCAATAGCAGACAGTAAATGAAGCCTTATTTTCTCCTCTATTAAATGTGCTTACTATAAATGCAGATTCAGTATTTTTGTGTGTGTGTGTGGAGAATTTTCATTGTTATAGTACTTATGCAAGGTCAAATTCAAATAGTACACACTGTAAAATTTTATGGATTCATATGATAACTTTTAACAAGAGAGATGGAACTGGTTTAACTTTTCTTTTACACCATTGTCTCAGCTAGAGCAGCTAATTGTTCTGCAAGTATGTGAATTTATCCTAATTCACCACTACCACAGATCAGCACCAATGAAGACTTGCTAAGGAACTGCTGCTGTGTACTTGCCAATTTTCAGTGACAACAGCCTGTCTGTTATCAGTTCAGTATCAACGTTTCACACAGAGAGTAATAGCACCTACAGCAGTCAAAGAATTATTTAGTAGATAAGGAGATATTATTTCTCTGCCATTGGCATTGCTAGAATAGTTTAAATTATAGTAGCCAATACTTGTAATAGGCACGCTGAACAGTTAAGAGAGTTAAGGCAAAAAATTACCAGAGGCAACTGCAATAACCAGACCTTCAGCACTGCAGAAGAGGCATGTGGTAATATTTAGTAATTGCTTTCCAGCTTGCTCATGTGAGTGGCCATTTGCAAATTAGCTCATCCTTTTACATTACGTACAGGGTTCTTTTAAACAAATCAATAACCGCTTTATTAGCTTTTCAAGGCATGAGAATTGATACTCAGAAACCCTCCTTGAAGTTTTTAGAAAATGATGGTTGTTAGATACCTTCCGAGAGAAACCCTTGTCATATACTTGAGTAATTTTAATCATAAGCATGAGATAAACAGCTTTTCTTAAAGAGTTACTTATTCTGAGCCAGTCTCCAAAGCAATTCAGTCATATAGATTTTTTGAGGAAAATGAAAACTAAAAGAAATTAATATAAAAGTCTGAATTTTTGCTTCTCTTTTTATTTCTCTTTCTAAAGGACAGATAATCTTAGAAGCAACTAAAAAAAAAAAAACCCACAAAAAACCCTAAAAAAAACAAAACAAAACAAAACAACAGCAGCCCACAGGCCAGTCTTATTTATAAGGAGAAAGAGCTGCATTTTTAATGTTCGTACAGTTTGCGTGATACATCCGTTTGTCAGGTTGCCTACTCTCCTAAAAGATACCAAGGTGTGCTCACACTGTCTTGTTTTATCACCATAAATTATTGTCTTCCATTGCCTCTTGATTTCTATAGCTCTCCACAGACTAACATGGAGACAAAGAAGTGAGGTTTATCTTGCTTGCTTTCACCCTTCTCTATAAGGCAAGAATAAAAGCAGGATATTTAAGATAAGAGGATTTTAAATGGTGAAGAAGTCACTGCTTACATCCTAAGGTGGTAGCTGAGAAGATGAAGTTGACAGCAAACACCATATGAAATGTACATGTGCCCACTCCAATAGTAAAAAGAAAAAACCTTACAACAGTTTATTTCTGTCATAACATACAAGCTGTTAGCAAATTCAGACAATTCTTCCTATACAACATCTCCAAGTCCAACCATCTTCCTCACCACCCCTACTGCTAAACTCTGTCATCTCACACACCAAATGTGGTACCCTGCTGGTCCCTTGGCTTCTCACAGTTACACCTTCCTCTCCTTCTGGTTTGCCGACAGATGAAATGTCTCGCTGTCAGAATAACTTTCCTCACTTGTTGTTGATTTTCTTCCCTTTTCCAAAGCCTTTCACTTCAGACCTCAGTGCCTTTCCTGAAAAAGGTTTTAATTTTTGCAATCATATTATTAGACAGAATAGGCTATGTACATCTGAAATAGCAACTCCACCGCTAACGCTCAAAAAACACTGCCTTTGTGAACACCAATAGCAACTACTCATGATAAACAAGATCTGTACAGACTGCAGAGGCAGAAACACAGATTGCAGGAACAGGGATTTCAAAGGAGGCACCGTGAAGACAACTGTATGCAAAAGGCTGCAAAAAGATACACACCTGCAGAATGGTTCTCTAAAATAAAAAGCTGGCATATTTGCCAGAACAGGGACTCCTCTTGTAACTTTGTACGTGGTACATGAAGGAAGTATTTAAAGACAGATAGCTTGAAACTGGAGGTTTGTATTTGGGAGGAAGAGAAGAAATGTTTTCTTCTAGAGCAGATTGTGCTTAGTTACAATAGATTTATGAAGAACACAATAGATACCATCTCCCTTCTACAAATTCAGCTTGCTTAGAAACATGTGTGCCTTTATTGAACAAAGATAAAAATAACTACTTCAAATACATGACAGAATCTTTCATTTTCCCTAATGGATGTCCTACATACTGTAGCAAATATTGGTGACATTGGTAAGAGAAGACTGAGTAGCTTAAATCCTGTTTCCCAAAGGCTAAAAGGTGGATTCATCTGAAATTTTTGTTCACGGAATGCATCTATAGTGGAAAGTGACACTAAGAATTTTCAGAGAGCTGATGCTGGAAAAAGTAACTCTTCCAACAGATGCTATAAGCCTATTGTTATTTGCCAGTATGATTGATGATCCTTTAAACATACTTTTAAATTATTCCAAAACAATGAAGGAACTGTGCATATAATTTTTTAGTCATTACAACGAGGCATATAGGAAGCAGGAACCTGTAGGGAGGAGAACAAGCAATTGAAACAATGAGTTTTGCTGGCATCACAAGAAATGAAGGACACTTTGCATGCACAGTGGCTGTTGGTCTCATTTAACATGGATGTCCAAGTACTTCCCCCCACATACATCATGGTTACCTTCACTTGTAAGATGAATGAATTTAGGTAGGGATTGTTATTACTCTAAGAATTTTCAATCTGTCTTTGAAATAGCCCTGCTGATTTACACAGTTGAATGAAAAATACATCTGATAGGTATAAAGAACACTGGGGCTGAAAATACATAAGCCAGTCTGTAGAAAGGCCTCGTGAACTTCCTTCCCTCTTCAGACTTCCAGGCTTGGACTTGGTCACCTGGACTTTTTGGAAAGGGCATTGGAAAAGTGCTTTCTGTTTTGTATGCCTGAGCACAGCTCTCATGACTGTGCCTCTCTCTTCCAGCTCAGTAGTGAGCAGAGCATTGGAAGGGCACATGTAGTTCCCAACAAGACAGGCAGGCCCAGCTCTTTGCACACTGCATTCTTACGGCATAGGATGATGCCTTCCTTTCTGAGGGAGTGTAGGAGTTGAATTTTTCATTTCTTGCATATGAATCAAAAAAGGAAGAAGTCAGAACAACTGATAATGTGTTGTGTGAGGCTGCAGTTTCAGACTTGGAACTCGCTCTGCTCTCCCTCGCTGCCACCATCTGCTCTTCCACCCTCCCCATCTGCCTCTTCTGCCACTGCTAAATACTCTCTTGACTTTCCACATACACTTAGCGTCCCTCCTGTATGCTTCTCCCTCCTCTCATCTGAGTAAAATTTGCCAAGACTCTTTCCAATGGATCCTGGCTTTAGAAGCTGCTGAACTGGACCAAAACACCACCATCCTTCCAAATGCCTTCCATCGTCCCTGGGACCATTAGAGCTCCAGATGTCCTACCACAGGAGCTGAGCTCTTCCTTAGCACTTCCCTAGCTCTATAAACTCTCTGTATATCTGTATATCATTATTCTTCACAGGTAATTTTCTAGCCTCTTTTTGGGTTATTTCTTATCTACAGGCCTTTAGGTCCTTCTGGCTGTTTCTAGCTCTCCTCTGAATTCTCACCCTTGATATTCTCATTTCTCGTCCACAGGTCCCTGCCCTTTGTCACCTGCTAGCTAGAACAGCGTTGCCTGTGCAGTAGGGCACATAGGCAACACTGTAAGATTTTGCTTTTACTTTCTTCAACTCAGGTAAAGCGACTCCTTTTCTTTCCACAGACATCATCTTCTTCCATTTTGTAAACAAGTTTGACTTAATTTTTAAACAAACAGAGGTACTTTATGTGCTCTATCACTTGGGAAACAGAATCTTTTATGTTGGAAAAGACCTTTAACATCATCGGGTCCAACCATAATATGCCTGGTAACATTACAATACTACTAGTATTTTCTGTTAGTTGCAAACCATGAATGCTGCATCATCACAAGCGCAAACAAGGCTTTATGATATCACAAGAATAGATATTATATTACAGTTTATGCAATATTTTTACTCTCCTGGTATCAGTATATTGTTCACAAGCCTTTCATTGGACACAAAGCACACTTACACTGAAAGCTGTCTCTGTCAACCATTTATCTTTAAGCCTCTTATTTTTCTTCCCCAAATGCCTTATTTTCCTAAGAATAAGCTGCTGATTTACATTTCTGTGAATAGCTTATTCCAAGGCCTCCTTAAGCTCTGTTTGTGCTACTGGGATGTAACTGGCTTCGATTTTACTATACAAATATAGACAGAATATTTCATTTCTGGTCGTCTAAGAAGAAAGGGCACTTAGAGAATACAAGAAGGGAGAAATAGCAAAGGTTGGCTTCTCCTAGCATAATTCATGTTGGCCACTATCCATTTAGGGAGAGAATTACCTTGAAGACAACAGGGCAGCTTCTGTGAAATGCTGTAAGTACAGTTGGGCAAGGCAGCCCGTGGTGCCTTCTGTTTTTACACTAATGACAGAACCAAAATCTCTACAGCTTGGAGAAAATGAGAAGCCATGATATTTGTTTTTAACTTTTAATTTGGTATTTCAGCTGTCCTCAAAACTCAGAGCAGAGGAATTTGATACTCTAAACTGCAACTAAAGGAGTCAAAGAGGTGAGGAGATACTTGCTACCAGGGACATGATTTCATTATGAGCCCAAACATATTTCTAATTGATTTGAGGATTAATATAATTTTAAAAAATTAAAAATTGCAAACTATTTAAAGGCTACATTTTGTCACTCCTAAATTTCTTGTTACCACTGTTAACTTTTGACCTCTAGGCTTAAAATTTATCTCCTGGAGCTATTTCTTTCCAAGTTCCTAAGAGCTGAAATCTATCTCCATGAGCTGCGGCATCAAGAGGCTTGGGCAGCTCTTGCATTCCATTAAGGGCATGTCTCCACTGGTGCAAACAGGGTTCTGCAAGTTGATGCAGGCTTAATCCTGCCTTAAACTAGTTGGCTTGGAAACACAGCAAAATTGAGCCATGGCAGTAAAAGAGTTTGAAACCATCAGGTTGTGTGCACTCCCTGGGCCCCTTGTATTTTGCAGCTCACGCTACTGCAGCAGCAGCAGTGTTCTAAGTGACCTGCAGCAATGAGCTGCTGTGTAATGGTTCCTTGAAGCATCATTCTGATGTATGGACTTACCTATCCTCACTCCATACTGAGATGAATTCCACTCAACAAATATATTTCAGAACAATACTGATAGTACAAATGGTTTTGGCATGTTTGGCTTGAACATATTCAGGACATTACTTTTCTCCAGTCCTGTGATAGCTGAAGTAAAGTGTCCTGGGTTCAGCTACAGC
>NW_009934387.1:0-7935 GCF_000696875.1 Nestor notabilis
GGAGCCCGTGTACGTCCCAGCCCCCGAGGCTTGTGCCCGCGCCTGCTGCTCGGGGGCAAAAATCTCAGGTAACCCGCTCCTCTCTGTTGGGAAATTACTTACGGAGTTTGGGGTCGCGTGGTATTCGAATGTTGTCCTCTGTATTCATCGCAGAAACGTTAATTTATCCCTCTATGCGCGCTGCGATAAGTAACAGCTTGCGGCTCCTGATCCTGCTTTGCCGAGCGTGAGGAGACATCTCAGTGCAGGACCCCGCAGTGCTCAGGAAAATAGTTGCAGCAAAGAAACAGCGGTAGTTTTAAATGTTAAAACTCCTCAGATCGCCAGACTCTGAGATGTATAAGCTGTGGTTAGTAGATGCACTGAGTGAGTAGCTGACAGTAAAAGTAACTGACATTTTGCACTATGTTTAAAAGAAAAAAAGAGAGCATTTACCTTCTCTGAGAGCACTGGTTTGCTTTGGAGCCATAGAGAGGCAAGTAAAAATGATGTGGTAAAGGTGACCCCACAAGCAGGAACAAGGCAAGCAATTCGTGGGATGTGATAGGGAAACGTGTATAAATCATTTCCTCCCCCATGAGCATATCAAGGAGGTTCTCCAATTTATCAGGATTTATAAGCAAGAAATTACAAAGTGGTGCTAGTGTGGTAGGAGCAAGGGGAGGGTGAGGGATTAGACTAATTTTCCCAAGTTCATCTGTACAGGAAGAGGAAGGTGTGACCTTCTGTATACTGGCCCTCGGCCATTCTTTTGCAGTTCTGGGCTGGCTTTCCTGTAGGCATGTTTTATGTCAGTAGTTTTCCTCTTACTTACATGAAGAAAAACTAATTTAACACACTAGAGCTCATTATCAAGATTCTGTAAAAGTTCTTATCGCTGAAACATGTCGTTATCATGTTTTGCAGGAGACAAGAATTGCAATCTGATGATTTTTGATGCTCGAAGGACAAGCGCACATCCAAACTGCTACCTGTTTTACTGCCCTAGCACAGAGGCTTGCCCGATGAAACCTGCGACAGGACTTGTGAGCTACAAGATAACTAGAGGTAAATAACAGTAAGAGCTACCAGTCTCTACACTAGATGAGTTTGGCAGCCATGAGTTTTCAGTAGTGACCAGAAAATGTTTGAGGGTTGCTGTTCTAGTAAAATGCTCTAAGACAAGCGCTGTAGTTTGAAAATGACACTCTTTTGCTTTGTGGAAGTTGGATGGGCAGGTGTGTGGTGATCTCCTGTGTGGACCCAGCCTCGTTGGAGTAACATCCTGACCCTTACGAAATTCCTTCACATTAGATTCAGAACTCATCATAATTTTTCCTTGCTTAAAACAAAAAGAAGCTGCTTCCATCTTTGCGTATTTGAGAAGGAAAATTTCCTGTATGTAATGCTGAAAAGTATCACTAAAAGCAATGGGAATATGATGCCCTTGTAGCCACCTGTGTCCTCCAAGGAGCCATTCTACACCGATGAACACCATACACATGCAGGCAGAAACACTGAGCAAATGCTGGGCAAGCCTCAAAGCACGATGGTGATGTTGCTGAGTAACTGGCAATAGTAATGGTTAATTTCTGTTTTCAGTTAGGGAACCTGAAGCACGGACGCAAACTGTCTAAACTCAGCTTTATGGCATGTGGGCTGCATGCTCAGAAATTTCCCACTATCTGTCATGTGCAGTGGGATTTTTTTAAAGCAACTTGTACTTCTTGACTGATGTTGACTTGCACCAAACCTGTTTGAACAGTTCAGATAAGAAACCAATAGTTAAGACTGTCCTCCTGCCAAGAGTTCACAAGGTGCTTTCAGTGTGGCTGCTTGAGAGAGCAAGTATTTCTTATTTCCAGAGACTGATTCTTTGCTGAAGAAGAGAACTTTTCCAAGAGGACTATGCAACAGCAGGATATGTAGAAAGATTATTCACATACGTTACCAAATACTTTTGTGCAAGCACAATCACACAGGATTTGGGCAAAAGCAATGTGCAAAACATGAACTGCATGCCTGTAAAATTATCATTGGAACTATTATTTTCTCCAGCTCTTCTTCCCCTAGAAGAATATAGGGGTTTCAAACAAAGAAACAAGAAATGTAATTGTGCATGTGCTTTCATCCTGCATGTAGTGCAGTGCTCAGTTACATTAATTAATCTGAGTGCTGCAGAGTAGCAGTGATACTTAACTCCTGTACGGGACTCATACGTAGCCTCCCTAAGCTCCTTCATCCTTTGAATGCTGCGTGATTGCTCCGTGCTTTTCTGGCTGTTGCCCAGGCGCATGAACTGAAGATGACAGAGCATGCTGCAAATGCTTTGTAGCTGTCACGCTACATCCGCTGTTTGTTTAAACACACAGAGGGGAGCATCCATGGGAGTGCGTCGGGAACAGAGAAAATGTGAATTGGTCACTGAGTCCGTCCGTAGTGGTGACAGGCCATTTCCTCGCTGGTGCGGAAATGTGTCCAGAGTTGCAGAAACAGTTTGGCTGTCTTTAAGCATACAGTTTCTGATGATGCATATTTTATATGTGCATATATATGTATAATTTTGCAATAACTGAACATTTTGTTATTTAAAGCCATTCTCTAAAAACACAGTATGGCTTTTCTCTAAGTCAGTCTGTTATCTGTGTTTAAGATGTTACTTGTGTAACAAGCTTGTGCTTGACTGGAAGGTGAGGATAAAAATTGGTGTCTATGATTCAAGAAGTATTTGCTGTGCTCTTGTTTAAAGCATTGACAGGTTTTGGATTGCTGTTTTGGGTTGGGTGTTTTTCTTTCATTTCATTTTTTTGTGGAGTCTTAAGGCTTGGAAATACACATGGAAGCAGCAGCTAAGTAGGCTTCTTTGCACGTATAATAAAACTGAAAATATACCATCCCTTTAGATAAGAGATCCTACTTAGACAAAATGACAATGAAAATAATACTGTTTAGAATCAGTTAACTGCTAGGATTATTGTTTGTATGGAATTTCTGTCACACAACACTGTTGCCTTGCTTCCAAATTCTATGAAATGACATCCACCCACATGTTTTGCAAGGAATACATATCAACTTCTGAAGACATTATGAAGTGTAGTCTGCTTCTTCTGGAGGTCTTCACAGCAAATACCTCAGAGACCCTTGGAGCAACGTCTTTCTTCTAGCGTAGCAGCAGAAGCTCAGGTCTTTCCTTCAAATCAGTATGTGTATAAAATGGCCTATGAAATGGGGCTATTATTGCCACCTGGTATTATAAGACAATTTTTTGTGTGAATTGAATTGTGTCAAGCAATCACAGAGTGCTTGGATACTACAAGAAAGGGAAGGGTATAATCATCTTGGCTAGGTAGAAATGTGTACATCTGACAAAAGTGAGGTTGATGATACCGACTCCTTACCTGACAAAGGCTAAGAATGATTTGAAGACAATGAGCCTACTCACTCTGCTTTTCAAATCTAAATAAATAAATGCTAACATGCATGCAATATGAGTATAAAACAGTCAGATTGGGATGATGGCTCTGCATAGGTAAATTCTGTAGGAAGTTGTAGTCAGGGTCTGATGTGCCCAGGCTTGAGGCTGACAGGTCTCATGACACAGACAGGATTTAAAAGTCACTCTGCATATTTTAAAGAAAGGAAGATAGTGATGCCTCAGTTTCACTAGTCTTTTTGGAGCCCTCTTATATCTCTCTTACTAAGAAATACGAATAGAGTAAGCCTGTAGTAATAAAAAATAATGAAATACTGGTATTTCCTTTCTGTTTCCAGATACCCATGCCCCAGAGGATACATCCTTCAGAAGTGAGGACTTTTCTTCAAATGAGTATTCATTGTCTTCGGATGCTGGAGCCTTTATTTCTCGCAGCCAGACTAGCCATCAGAATCATACTGCTGCTTTGCAACAAACTGTCTTTCATCACGCACCTGAACTCCCAGACCGCATGAGCAAACATTTAGACAACACTGAATTTCATACATTTTTTCCTGAATATCAAAGGGCAAAACATCCTGAGACCTTAGATCCCATCCCAAAGCAGAAAGTAATTGACCTGCCACAAAATATGTCTTCTGCTGATCAAAATGGAAGACCCTCTGTTTTGTTCCCCAACACTCAGTCTAATGGTCCTGACCTCAGCAGTACTACTCTGACTCCTCTGCCTACAAGTACCACCCGACTGGAGTATCGTACAACCCCTCTGCACCCTGGTGGTGCTAACCCTACTACTGTCACCACCACCACCACCACCAGAGCTACCTTTCCACCTACTGTGACTGCCAGAGCTAAACCTGGTATCCCTGCCATGAGCACTGCTGTTACTCAGGTTCCTCTTTCTAGTCCCACAACTTCTGCTTGTGCTTCTACAACCAAGCAGGTGACCGCAACTTCAAGATCTGCTGCTACCTCATCAGGGCGAAGAACTCCAGCCATCCCTCCTGAGCCAACAGTTGTCTCTTCCAACATTACTAGCCATGTAACCCTCTTCTCTTTTTCAGGTTTCACTCTGTTTGCTAGTGATTCCCCCATGTCTTCGCAAAACAATGTTCAGGGTTATGACCCATCTGATTTAGAAAGCTACCTGCCAGAGAGCCCTCTGAGAGGGAGGAGTGTCGTTCAGCTGGGAGAAAAAAGCAGCCTTGTAGCAGCATTGCTCTTTGGGGTGATATTCTTGGTGCTAGTTATTGCACTGACTGGGAAGAAAATACATGAATCTTTTCAGAAGAGGCATTATACCAGGCTGGATTACTTGATCAATGGAATGTATGCTGACGTATGATAGGGAGAGGGATAAGATTGTGAGGAGCATCTCATCTTTGAGAGGACAACTCTGAAATGGAACTGTAGATAGCGAAATCTCAGAAGAGGATGGATTCCTTTTATGGCCACTAATGGAAAAGTGGCAGATGGCTTTGGTAGAGTAGAGAACTGCTGTTTCTACACTGAACTATAATGTCTATCATTTTTGATTTATGACTAAATCCCCAAAATAAACATTCAAATCCAAGTTAAGCTAAGAAGGTCTTATATTTAAGGAGAAAAAGCATTTCAAGAGCTTAATCTGTACTATGATGAGATTAGTGGAATAGAAGTACACCTAATAAACTGAGTACCTGTGCAGTGCTTGAGCATTTTCAGTGCTTTTCCACCAAATGCTATAGTGTTACATGATTGCCTGGCAATCCTATTTACTCTATTTGTAGCCTTAAAGGAGTACTTAATAGTAGAACTTTGCATCCAAATGGTTTTAGGTACAAACAGTAAAACCTGTGGTATACATAAACCAGCTTAATTTCCTTAGCTACATACAGTTTATGGGTATATATGTATCCTTAGTGGGGTTTTTTTCTGCATACATCACAACACACATCACATGGTTTTATCCTTAAAACCAAATGGGGCAAATGTGAGTTTGTCTTTTCCAAAGAGCTTGATGCCCTGTAACATGTTAGGGTTTTTTTGTAATACGTATTGGAGAGAAGGAGTTTTTATCATATCAAAGTAAAGCAAGCTGCAGTCAAGCTCTTTCGTGACAAACAGCTTGACCAAGTGACTTGGCATATGCATGAGAGAGAATCTGTTCTAATACACTTAGATCCCTAACAATTGAGACTCAACACCTGACTGCAGAGCAGGCAGAAACTTGTGAGGGGGCTTAGCAAAGACAACAGATGTATTACTGGCAGAAGACACACAGAAAGGATGGTCTCCATTTGCTGAACATCTAACGGGAGGTAAAAAAGTTTCAGAGGAGAATGGTGGCTATGTTGTAGGAGGGTGTCAACCTCAAAGAAGTTTGCTACGGTCACCAAGAGCAGATGAACAAGCTTGCATTATCTTCATGCTTCTGGTGTTCTACTTCCCTCACCAGGCTGGTGGCTTTCAAAAAAGCTGCTTGCAACACTGATGGACTGTACCTCCTGAACACGCAGAGCTCTTGCTGGCTCTCAAAGCACACCCTTTTCCCTTCTAGGGTCATATCCATGTGACTGGCAATAACCATAGCTGCTTTGTATTTTTTTTTTCTGACTGCAACAAGAGATGAATGAGAGTACATGTGAGCTACACAACTTCCAGTTTGTATTATTCACATTTCCCTTCACATACACCCAGTCTAAACCTGTTTTTAGAGTGAAAGACTAGATTTCAAACTATCTGTGTGGCAGGCAGCATAAGCAACAGAAAACATCAAGACAGAGAAGGAAGGGTGCCTCATGAATACAAGGAAACAATTCTATTACAAAATATGAAACGTGACTCACGTCCAAGAGGTTGTTAGATCTGTCAAGCCTAGTGCAGTGGGAAACAGGCATGATCCAAAAATGGCCTCAAGGCAAGTTTTCTGAGAGCTCTAACAACAATTTTATGCAGAAAATTCTCTGAAAATTCCATTATTCAAAGATCAAAGAAGAGTCAGTGTTACTTATGTCAAGAAGTTGAATTCTTACTATGTGGGGGCTGCAAATTGCTTCATAGATACGAAACCAGGTGGTTTTCTACATTGCCTAAGTCTGACAAAGCTTGAATGAAAAACATTCTGTGTAACCTCTTACAAATGAATAGAATTACAAAAGAAAAGTATGTCCAGTTCATCAGCTTGCCTGTTGACTGCACTTTGATTAACCTCAGGCTCTTTCTTTTTTTTTTTTTTTTAATAGCTATTTTCAAAGGTTTTTGGTCAAGGAACAGGACAAAGGGGAACCACATTTCTGGGAAATTAGTTAACAAAATAAGTACTAGGCCCAGATGTGGGATGTAAAAATACAGGTGCAGATCTCAGGTTGACTAATTTTCTCTCAAAAGAAATACAACTTTGTGAGAAGTCTTCTACATTGCTGCTGCCAACATAGCAGCTTATTGCAGGAGAGGTGCTGAGGAGAACCCCTGAATCCTCACGGTGGGCTTCTGCTGTAACAACTAATTCGTTAGAGGGAAAGATGGTTTGTATTAATTGATATGGCACAGTACAGTAGACATACATTTAAGAGAAGAAGGGCAGACATTTCTCGGGGTTGTTCAGAGCACCAGACATGTATTTGGCTAATATCATTAGAAACATTGCCCTCCAACCCAAACAGCAATGTATATCAAGCACAATAAATGGCAGAAGTAAAGCAGAGAGGTGCACTAGTACCATGACTAATTTGCTGAGGATGCTAAGTGACCTTTCACAATCTTTGAGTGAAACAACTTTAAATGTTCTTATATTAAAAATCCTTTTTCATGCTTGAGCAAAGAAAAGTGGGTACTAGGCAGGTGTTCTAAAACACTTACCTCTTGTTTTGCCATCTGTTTGTTTGTTTGTATTAAGAACAAATGGGGAATTGTTAGGTGGCCAGCTTGGATCTTTCTGGAGGGGCGTTTACAAACTGTGTTTGAACACTAGAGGGCAACAACAGCTTATTAAATAGAATTGACAAGTTTGGAGAGTGCCAATTTAAAAATGTTTTATTTAGCTTGGCTTTAAACTTCCCAATCAGTGGGTGTTTCATTGCAAAAATGTTTTATAGGAAAGTTATTTTGTTTATTGGAGGGTTCTGGGTGGAGGATGATATACGCACACTTTTAAAACTTGCTACTAGATCACATAGTGGTAGTGAGCAGTTGTAGAAACAAAACTAAGCATATTATCTTACCTATTTTTATAATATTAAATCAGATTGCATTATTCGTCCTGTATTGGCATTGCCAGTTAACAGAGCAGGAGAGAGATATTTCCCATCATCATTCTTTCAATGGTGATGCTTAATTATATGCATTTTTGAAGCTTATTTTTTATGTCTGGATAACGCTCTTGTGTTATGAAACAGAAAGGAGTGAGACACAATAACTGTAAAACATCCAGTTTGTTATTGCTTTTCAATATCCTTTATCTAAAACTTCTGTGCACTTTTCTCTTTTTCCATTGACATCTCCTATGGTCTTAACTCAGGGATCGGTGTTGGGACCTGTGTTGT
>NW_009934388.1:0-10959 GCF_000696875.1 Nestor notabilis
TTTCCAGGAGAATCTGCTCCAAAATTTTGCCGGGCATCCAAGCATCCTGAGGGGATTGGCTGATGTAGTTGTTGAGCCACTTTCCATCATACTTGAAAAATCATGGCAGTCAGGCAAAGTCCTGGTGACTGGAAAAAAAGAAACACCCATTTTTTAAAAGGGTAAAATGAGGACCATGGGAACTACCAGCCAACCAGCCTCACCTCCATCCCTAGTAAGATCATGTAGCAGATTCTTCTGGAAGACATGTCAAAACATATGGAAAGCAATAAGGTGATTGGAGACAGCCAACATGGCTTCACCAATGGGCAAAACGTGTCCGACTAATCTAGTGGCCTTCCGCAATGGAGCTGGCATTGTTCAGCCTGGAGAAGGCTCTGGGGACACTTTCTTGTGGCCTTTTAATACCTAAAGGGGGCTTATAAGAATATTTTTTATAAGATATTTTTTAATCCAGGTCTGCAGGACAACAGTTTTAAGCTGAAAGACGTTAGATTTAGATTGGATATAAGGAGAAAAATTTTACAATGACACTGGAGTTGCCCAGAGAAGTTATGGATGGCCCATCATGGGAAGTATTCAAGGTCAGGTTGGATGGGGCTTTAAGCAACCTGAGATGGTGAAAAATGTCCCTGTCCATGGCAGGGAGATTCTTTAAAGGTCCTTGCCAACACAAAGCACTCTATGATTCAATGCACAAAAAGAATGATCTAAAAGGGGTGGTGACAATGCTGAGCCATTTTCTATTATTCTTTAAGCTTAATTCCTATGAGGCACTGTGTTATCATAGTAAGGAAACACAAGAGAAATATTATCAGAAGTAGAACTAACTTTTCATAAACATGTTTCACAGGCTTTTCTTTCTTACAGAGTTTCTGTCTTGACTCTTGTTCACTAACATTGTCCTTTCCAGTTTAAATACAAGAGCATCTCAAACTTCTAACTTCTCATCCCACCCTATTCCTGAGAAGCAATTTATGATAAAGCTACTCTTTTCAGCCTGCTTTTCTTGTTATTTTGGAAAGGAGACAATGGCTCAAAATTATCCTTCTGAAGAAAATTAAAATCCTTTTTTCTTCTCTAACAAAGTGACCTGAAGTTCTTAGAAAGAGAAAATGTTAAGAAACCTTCAGTCAAAGAAAAAACTTTCTTTTAATAATTTTTTAATTTTTTTACAGGATCAAAATTGGCTGTTAACTAATCTGAAAAATGGTCATCTCTAAGTATAAAATTGAAAGCAGAAAAAAAACCCAAAATGAAGTGTAACAACTTTGAGTGAAATGCTCATGAAGATGCATTTCCAAGAATGTAAGGATGTTTTTTTATGTTACAGTGGAGTTTGTTTTGTTTTTATTTTCAGGGGAGCTGGCATCCTCCCTGTAGCAAAGAATTTTGTGAAAAAGAAAATGATGCAACCCTGCTTGCTGGATTGCTTATTGAAGTGATTATTGTTGTATACTGTAGCCATGTTTTAGCTCAGAGAACTAGTCTATTAATAAGTAGTATCACGCTTACACCAGACAATAATGTAAATATTAGTTTCATATTCAGTACTATCCAGACACTGACGCAAAATGTGTCTGCTAAAATAATACCCTTGGTTATTTCTTCACTAACTTCTTAACCCTTAGTGCAATGAGGGTAATTATACTGCAGCTTAGTGAAGAGAAAACAAAGCAGAAATATAACAACAGGTAGAAACCAAACCTTGGTGGTAATAAAAAAGAATGGAGAAAAATCCTGTAGTATTCATTGTGAGACATTGCTTGTGGTGTGGCAAACACACAGTGTGAAGTCAGGAAAAAAAAATTTGATGAGTCAGTTAACTCCAATCCAAGTAGAAATAACTGATCTTCCTGTGAGTAATACCAGAAGTAACTCACTAAAAGCACGTCCTTAGAGGAAAAATATTTGCCAAAAGGAACAATGAGGAAACATGGCTCTTAAACAGCATACCTTTCAATATTATCAAGTCAGCTGCCTTTCATGGAGCCAGGGAAGAGTTTGTCTGGGTACGCAAATATACCTTTCCTTCTAATGGCTTCCTCATTGTTAACTTCTTAAGACCAGAATCACCAACAGAACCATCCATACGTACTGAGCAAGGGCTTTTATCCTTTCCTTTATTTCATTTATTTTCCAGGTATTTCTCCAGGTAATCTGTAGAACAACTGGTAAACTGTATATGAAAAATTTGTGCTGCTTCTGATAAAGCATAGGTAAGAAGAGTAGTGCCAGAGAAAAGCATAAGAACTTAAAGGTACTTTGAGTAATACTGATCAATTCCTTTAGACATATCCTCTGGGAAGATCAAGTATAATCTGGAAAAAAAAT
Source organism: Nestor notabilis (assembly GCF_000696875.1). Lineage (NCBI taxonomy): Eukaryota > Metazoa > Chordata > Aves > Psittaciformes > Psittacidae > Nestor > Nestor notabilis. The sequence continues at coordinate 2,335 of NW_009934388.1, forward strand.
GTTCTGTTTGCTTCTTGAGGGGATGAAGGCATGGACTCCAATGAAAGATCGAAGACGTAATTTATTTGCTGGCTGCATTTATATATCTTCTGCTGACAGAAAGGTTCCATTTGGCTGCAACTGATTGGTCATTCTTATCTGTTCGCACCTTAAACTATACATTTCATTTGCTACCTACTACTGCCCGCGCGACACTACGTAATATAGCTGTTAACTCTAACTTGGCATCTTCTCTTCATCCTTGGTCTGGGTACACTCTCGTTCATGTTTGTCTTTTCCCTCTGGGGCAGCCTTTTATCAGCTCCATGCAGCCGTGGCCTCCTGTCTCTGCTAGGAATGTACCCACAGTTTGTCACAGGGAAATTGATATACTGTTCACATGTAAAAACACAGAGGAAAGACTGCAAAAGACCTGAAAAAGCAAAAGACCATGTCACAAAAGACCACGCCATGAAAGACAACACGGTTTTAAATTGCTGACATTTTTTAATGGGAATTATTCTTGTAGAGTTGGACATATAGTTTGAAACAAAAAAAATTGCCCTTTTGCAGTTGTTGTATCTGAAAAACCTCCCACAAACCTACTCTTCCAGCAATTGTTTATGTATGTAATTCTATATCTATCTTCACCAGTGGCAGTTTAGTAGGATAATAGTCTCCACAAACTCTTTGTTAAAAGAGACTCAGTATAATAAGACTAAAAGAATAATTTCACTGCCTTAGAAGTTTACCTTTTCATTCATTAATTATTAACTACTCCTTTAAGCAAACAGAAGACATTTCATGTGTCTTGAGGCAATACAAGGCAACCCCAAGCAACACAAGATTCAAACAAAATATTTCAATCTAATGGAATATCTAATGCTGCATTATGTTGAAATTCCTACAGAAACGTATACCTGCAGTGTCTGCCTTTACATCAAATGCATTTTTCATGATCCGTGTCTCTAGCAAATACCAATAGAAATACCTACAGTAGCAGTAATAATGTGACATCTAAAGTCATTACTCATTAGCCTATTGAAAGGAATGTAAATTTCAATCATTACCTGTTGTATTCGATTGCATGCAAGTGATCAAATAAAATACCTTTTTTCCAGCTACCCAAGTAAAGTTTGCAAATCTGCAAAATATCTACATTCTGTACGACTTTTTGTCTACTCAATAGAACAAATCTCTAACTAAGGTGTGTGGCATAATGGGAGGTAAAAGTGGACATGGAAGGGAGCTTATTGTTTTTACAGGGCCGGTGGCAAGGATAAGAAGACAAACCAGGAACCTGAGGAACATGATCATGGAACAGCTGGACCAGATGTTATACAGGTAGACTGAAGGAGTATGCAGGAAGCAATCAAGGTTAAAAATTAAAGCAAATAATTATAAACATTGAAGAGGGACTTGTAAGTGGAGGGGGCTGAAGATAGATACTAAAATGTTTGTCTCTAAAGAGCAAAGAACAGGAATCTGTAGGAAACTAGTTACAGTGGATTTTACTGATGATGAAATTATTTTCTTTCTGTTTAACAGTATGATACCTTACCAGTTCTGAGGTGTTACAGCAATTATTTCCTGATCTTTTTATGACAGTGCATTGGCCACTTTTGCTAACTAGTAGTTTTATCAAAACAAATTCATTCTATTGCTTTTTAATGTTTAAATTATAACATTTAAATTATAACATACATCTGGATATTTATTGTACCAGTTTCTTCTGTCCTGTATCCAGGATAAATCATGTTCAGTACTGAAGAGTACTTTGTTTTGGAAAATACGTTATTGAAAAGAGAGAATAAGGCATGAAAATCGCAGTCATCAGACAGAAAGATAAAGGATCCACTAAATTGCCTAATGTATTGCACTGGTAATGTTCCACTGAACCCCGCAAGATCCGATAGCATTTTGTTTAGAGCAGCAATAATAGTCCTGAGCAAATCAGTTTCTGTAACTGCCTTAGAAAGTTAGCACAGAGGTTAAGATTTCTCTTTGTCAGGAAATTTTACACGCTCAGTCTAAATTTTGCTGCCCTTTTTTCTGGTCCATTATTTCTAATTAACCTTCATTTATAATAATTCCACTTTCTCCTTGGAGTTTAGTCTCCCAAATATTTGTAGTTGCTATGAAATCCTACTCTTTTCTTAAAGTTAACTCCTCAGATGTTATTGTTTCTATTCTTCTGATAATGATTGTTCTCTTGTACTCTGAACTCTGTCTACATTACCAGTACCATTCTGGAAAGTGGTCCTAATCACCAAAAAGAATGTTTTAGCTGGACGAGGTAGTTTTAGTCCTATGTTAGAAATAGTCCCGCAAAGAGCCACCAGCATGACTGGAGGGCTGCAGCATATCTCAGATGAAGAAAGGCTAAGAGGAACCAGCTGACCTCCAGACATCCCTTCCAACCTCAATCATTCTATAATTCAATGATTCTGCACCTTTACAAAAGACCAAAAGCATGCTGTCCTTCTCCTAATACAAATTTGCACATTACTTGTACAAACATGGAAGATTTTTTTCATGTTTCTTAATTCCAGATTTTCATTCTTATGTTCATATTGAATATCAGTGGTTTAGAACAGATAATTATGTCTTAAAGTCTTGTTTTCTGGAAAAATCTTATGTTGCTTTCATTTTTAATTTTCTGATTTAATTGTGTTGCTGTTTCACTGACGTTTGAAATGTTTCTTAAATTCTCAACAAACTTTTATAAGCATGTTCTATGTCACATTTAAAACCCCAACTCCATTTCTCAGCAGTGAATCAGGAGAGATTGTATAATGTTCCTCCAAGAACTACCAGCTGAGACTAGACAAAGGTCAGGAGACTATGAATTCCATGTCATCTTCTGTACATTCCTGGTCTTTGGTTGTTCCAGGACCTAAATGCCAATGTGCAACTAAAGCAGCATTTAAACATTTTATTTGGCAGCTACAAGAAAGATCATCTTAATAGGAGATACACAGCATGAGAAAATAACATGCTTCTTAGCAGAGAGATTTTCTACTTTCTTATTCTGTAAAATGTATATAGCTAGTTGACAGATCTGCCAGTTCTTTGTCTTCTCTCTCTTAGCATTTTGTCAACAGTTAGAGAAAAATATCACATGCTTTTTTTACTGTGTATATATTTGAAAAATCCATAACTACTTGACATACAATGTTTTCCAAAGAGGCTTTAATTCTTCTTTGTGATATGGAACAAGCTTCTATTTATTTTTATTTCTGTAATAATCTTTCCCGCTTGCATATTGCTTTATATTTTAGGAATCTGCAGCTTGATAATACTTTTTATGTTCCTGATCTCAATTTGCCTCTGTTGTCCTTCTATTTCTTCAGACTTCTCTGATATACATTTCATTTAAGGTCTTTGCATCTATTTCTACAATCAAAGCTGAAGCCTCCTGGAAAACTTTGCATTCTATTTAAAATTATGACAATTAAAATATTAATGTTTGGAGAGTCCTACTTCGTTAAAAGCATTTGTTAAAACTATTTCTTTTCTAATGTTTTACTTTTTCTCCTTTCCAATGTTCATTTGTCTGCTCCTTCTCTAGTTGGTAAACATAAACATCTGTACTACCAAAAATAGCAGTGCTTTTTAGTCCTTCATTGTTTATCCCATACAGACACTGACTTCACAACAGGAAAAGGCATTAGTCATTGCAGGCTCCTTCTGGGCCCTAGTTTTCACAAAGGAAAACTTGGACATATATTCCGAAGGGTAACTGTAATACGTTCCAAAAGACCTTTCATGGTCTTTTCAAACTGGTCTGTAAGTTACCTGATATATACCATGATATACACTATGATATATTTACTTGACATGCTGCTCATGTCTTCTCCCTGGGCAATATTTTACCCTTTCCTCTCCAGCTGACCATGAAAGACATAAACTAAGCTTTCAACTACAGCCTTTTTCAGATCCAGCCTGTCTTTACTGCCAGTTATTTTTCTTTCTCACTCTCTCCTGTTCAATGATTTCTCTCTCATCTCCAGTAATTTTTAGTGTGTATTTTTGGAGGGCTTTCTTCAGGAGCATCAAAAGCAGCTCACATAAATACAGGCACAGTTAGGATTTTAAAGGTATGATAAAGTTTATTGGAACAGACTTATTTAAATCTCCCTCAAAGTAAAAATGCAATATTTATTAGATTAAACAGATTTGAGAAGTGACTGCTATCTCCCAAATAGTCAGCAGTGAGAAATCATCATCAGTGGGTGGTTTCCCTGGGTTCCAGAGCAATAAATACATTTTCAGAGTTGTCTAAGAAGAAGATACAATAACAAAGAATTTCCTGATACCAAAAGACTGAGAGAAAGGTAAAGAGCAAAGAGAACAGAAAAGTCAGACTGAATAAATTTGAACAAATTTAACTATTCAAATAAAATTCTAGATCAGGTGAAAAGCAACGTATTTAAGGACAACTAATACAAGCTAATGAAGTATATAGTCTGGAAATCCCTAATTAGCCATGCAATTAAACATTAATTCCTAGGGCAATGCCATAGCCATGTGGCTTAATGTAATATTTATTTTAAAGCAGTGAGAAAAAAGTATCAATTTTATTATATACATCACTGATGAGTGTGGGAAAAATGTTCTGGAGTTGTCATTTTCAAAAAGGTGTTAAAAAACAGAAGATGGAGAAGGAATGGGAATGAAGCTTTTTGTTGATAAATATATGTAATTTTGTCTAGCATACTAAGAGGAAATTGATAAAAATGTTACTTGCATTGTCCAAATGCATCCATCATCAGAAAGCTTATACTGAGGAGGTTTTGCTCAAAATGCAAAAGGTAATAGTGAATGCAGCAAACCAAAGAGGGAGCACGATTAATCACTTTGATAATAATAAGGAACATGAGAAACCCTTGGGTTTTTATATCTGCAAAATCATCATCGTGTTGTGTGTGTGTGTATGTACATATATATTGTAAAGGAGAGTTTAATGATTCCATGCTTTTTTGGGGAGAGCACTGAGGTATCTCTGGATGTTCACAGTCACCTGCTCTCATACTGAATGTGACAAGAAGAAACAGAGGTTTAGCCTGAAGGATTAATAAAAGGGCAATGCAGACAACATACAAAGTAATCTGACAGTTCTTCACATCTGACAGTATGGAATTAGACCATGTAGTTCTGAGTCACACCCTGGTAGTAATGTTTTTGCAAGTGAGGATTTTTTTGTGCTTTGCCTACATTGAGCCTTGACTGCCACATGGAGGCAATGACAAATACACAGGTATTTCAGTACTGTTTTATTCTACTCATTCCATGAAGAGCTTTCCATCTTCCCCTTATACTCACTTCCCATTATTTCTGACTTCTACACTACACGCTCTATATGCTTCTATATTTGAAGACTTATATTGCTTTGATATTATTTTCATTTTTATATTTCTCATTTACAGATTTCACTACAATTTTCACTCTGTTTTCCATATCTTTTTGAAAAATCTGTCAGACTGGATTACTTACATACCAGTTCCCATGTTTGTCACCTTCCATCTCTCTCACAGTATCTTTCTCCATCTGTCTTACATGGTAACTCTTGTTCCATGCAAAACAAAATAAAACAGAGATTGCGTTATGTGCCCAGAAAGCACATTAAGATATATGTATTTTTAAGTAATTTCACACAGTACTCTGTTTCTCCTTCCAAACTACCATATTTCTAAAATGCATAGCATATGATCATGTGAAAAGATTATTTATTTTTTTTTTAAGAAGACTAGCCCTATAGATAGATCTATTTGTCTGCAGCCATGCCTATGGGTGGAGAAAGGAACATGGAGAATGCACTTATTTCTGTTCTTTATTGCTATAACACAAGAAGTAGTTAAAAAGCTTTCAAGTCAGACAACATTACCAGACCTAGATCTTTAGTGTATTTGAAAAAAATGGAAATTAGTTGGGTAGTAACTAGCTGGTAGTAACTGGCAGCAGAGTGAAAATTGTGTTGTAAGGAAAATAACATAGGTGAACAAAAAACACATTTGTAGCACTCACCTACCGGTGACCTACATACAAAGCTGAACTATCATCTTTGTTAATTAGTCAGTTCAGAAGTTGTAGCATTTGATTTTATTTTTGTGTTGGACATGTGAAATCAGCAGTACTTAAATCTGATTATTGTGTTTTGCTTAATAAATATGAATTTTAAAGTATGCTTAAAAGATATGATTGAGTTGAGATGTAAGACTTAATTCACAATATTCTCCTAGTGTCTGAAGAGCCTCACTGACTATTAAAAACAGTAGGCATTCCTCTGGTATCTGTGCATATCTCAATTGTCTCTATGTGTATGTTAAACAGGAAAAATCATCTGAGTGCTCTGAAGTGAAGAATTGTCAAAGCAGAAGAGACAGGGTAAAGAGAAGATAGGAGTTTTTTGTTGAAATAATGAAAAAGAGAGACTGTAAAAGCAAGGCTGCCACTACATAAATCAATGGAGACTGACTGAGATATAGGTCACAACATCTACAAAAAATATGGAATGGAATAGTATCTTTCCATAGGACTAATATCTTTTTAATTTATTTTTTTTTTACTACACAATTTCATATTAATTTTTAGAGTGGGAAGTTTAGCTTACTCTCTGCAAGACTATTAAAAAAAAAAAAGGAAAGCTTTTATAACTTTCTGTCTGAAACTGTATGATATTTTCAGAATTTGAACATTGAAAAGATGGATTCCCAACTTAAGCATGTTTGGAAAGACATCGAAGTATTGTTCATGAACCTTAATGTGACTTGCCACATGTGTCTCAGTATCTTTGAGTTTAAATTCAATACCCTCATTAAGTAGAATTCCCAGTAAATATGAAGAGTAAATCCCCAAAGTCATGCTCTGTTGTTAGATATGTTACACAGGGAGAAAGAACCTGGAAACTAATTGTATGTGTTATATCTTAGTGCAACTCTATGAGCTCTAAGCTTTTCTCCAGATGCAGCTCCATATTTTTAGCTATTTTTTTCTTGTTTGTTTTTTTTTTTTTCTAGTTAGTTAGTTAATGAAGGTATCAGCCACTAAGTTCCATGTTCGATAGGTCTGCTAATTAAAAATGCCTGAGAATATAACCTAAATTAAGACAATGTGCACTATGGGGCAAAGATGCCTGGATTTATTGCTCTTCCAACTGTAGGTTTTATATATTTGCAAAACTAGTTTACAACTGCAGCAGTATAGAACTCATAGTAATAAAAACTTCAGGGCTTACAAAATGTCATAAAAAGCTCGTGGTCTATTTCTAGAAAAATCATGAATTATTTATGAAGCAACTTTCAGAATTAGGTTTTCTGTCCTGCTTTCATTTATATTATATGTCTCATGGTCATCAATTTTGGTTTATTTTAACTTATGAATGATAATCTTTCACTTTTGCACTAGAAAGTAATAAACTTCGGGCACAGTGTCAAATAAAAGGAAGCCAACCATGTAGGGCATACATGTAAGATACGCTTATTAATTAAACATAGACTTTAAAAAGAGTGAAAATCTAAGTGTCCACAGCTTCAAGGCAGCTGAGCACTTATAAGAGCTTTACTAAATGATTTATTCCAGCTTTGGATGACAATTAAAATTGAAGAAACAGTTTGAAGCTAATATTTTTTTCCTACTGAAATCATCCTCTTCTGTTTAAAAACTGAATAACAATACGTAGGTTCCTGTGGTGGTTCAACCCTGCCTGGATGCCAGATGCCCATCAAGCCACTCTGTTGCTTCCCTCCTCAGCAGGACAGAGGGGTTAAAGTAACATGAAAAAAACCTCCTGGGTCAGATAAAGGCAGTTTAGTAAAGAAAAGTAAAGGCTATGCATGGAAGCAAATGAAAACAAAAAGATCTATTCTCTACAAAGTCTGATGGGTCTAACCCATTGATGACAAGCACTCACATAAGGTCTAGTTGACACATTGTCGTGGTTTAAGCCTAGCCGGCAACTTGGAACCACGCAGCCGCTCGCTCACTCCCCCCCCTTTTTCTTCCTCCCCCCGCTCCCGGAGGGATGGGGAGGAGAATCGGAGGAATGTAACTCCCACGAGTTGAGATAACAGCTCTCCAGTAACTAAGGTATAATACAAACCACTACTGCTACCAATAATAATGATAAGAGGAATAACAAGGGAAAAGGACACAACCGCTCACCACCCGCCGACCGATACCCAGCCCAACCCGAGCAGCGATCTGGGCCTTCCGAGTAACTCCCCCCAGTTTCTATACTGGGCATGACGTGCTGTGGTATGGAATACCCCTTTGGCCAGTTTGGGTCAGGTGTCCTGCCTCTGCTTCCTCCTGGCTTCCCCTCCTCTCTGGCAAAGCATGAGACTGAGAAAGTCCTTGGTCAGAGTAAACATTACTTAGCAACAACTAAAAACATCGGTGTTATCAGCATTGTTCCCAGACTGAAAGTCAAAAACACAGCACTGCACCAGCTACTAAGAAGGCGAAAAAATGACTGCTGTAGCTGAACCCAGGACACACATAAAAACCAAAGCATGCATAAATAGCTGGGGCTGTTCAGCCTGGAGAAGACTGCATGGAGACCTCATAGCAGCCTTCCAGAATCTGGGACCTATAAGGATGTTGGGGAGGGACTCTTTGTTAGGGACTGTAGTGGTAGGACAAGGG
>NW_009934388.1:11150-13399 GCF_000696875.1 Nestor notabilis
GGGTTGGAACTAGATGATCTTAAGGTCCTTTCCAACCCTAACTATTCTATGATTCTATGATTCTACTCCCCATCACTAGGCAATGACCAGACACTTCCTGGGAAGCCGGGCCTTAGTGTGTGCAGCAGTTGCTTCAGAAGATGAATGCCTTAATAATGAATGCCCCTGGTCCTCCTCCTTACTCTTAACTTTTATTGCTGAGCACATCATATGGTATGCAGTATCTCTTTGGTCAGCTTGGGACGGCTGTTCTGCCTATGGTCTTTACCAGCCTTTTGCACACCCCCAGACATTGGACGGCAGGTTTAGAGTGACAGCCTTAATGCTGTGTGAGCACTGCTCACCAGTAGCCAAAAGATCAATGTGCTTTCAGCACCATTCTGACTACTAAGTACAGTACTATGAGGGCTGCTATAAGGAAAGTTAACTCCGTCCCTCCCAGACCCAGTACAGTTCCCTAACAAGAAAAATAAAAGGTTGTGTACAATCACCTTCCATCACATCAGCAGATGAATAGAAATGGCAGACTTTCTGTGGACTAAAATGCTAATGCCTCATATACTGTTGGAGCTCAAAAGCTCATAGTGACGGATAAACCTCAGCCCATCTTTAAAGCCTAAATATACACTTCAAAACCTGTTGTTCGTCTCTACCAGAGCTGTAGCACCAACAGGTGCAGGAATATCCATGCTGATCAGACACAGGTCAAAGCCTAAAAACAGATCTAGAAGGCATGTTCATTGCTGAAATATCAGCATCTCAATTTATGAATGAGTTTTCAAGTTATGCTTTTGAAGTAGTGAAGGACTGGGGAATGAAGGAAGCCTGAACTGGAGGACAGTGCTTCTCAGTGTTTATGAAAGAACAAATTCATCAGCTTTGCAGGTTGGGGGGAAGGAGGGTTACTCTTTACATTGTAGTGTAGATGTGTATTTCAGATCTTCTGTGTAGACTCCCCATGTAGCAAAAGGGGAGCAATAACAACTTGTACAGTACAACTTATCTCATTCTAAGGGGGGTGACTACGTTTTGTCAGATGAAATATGTAACAGATGCGCATATTTCTCTCAGTTGAACAGAAATGGAACTTAGGGCAGCCATCCCAACTGTAAATGTTTAAAGCCAAGCAAAATGAATCCTCCTGGGGTCTTTGCCTTCAGAATACATATGAACTCAAATGCTGTCTTTCAGGATCAGATAAAAATTCTTTTCTAATAATCTCCAGCTATTGTACAAACTGTAGCATAGACTAATGAATCATCAGCTGCTGACTTCTATTGAGTTACTGCACATATAAACAATATATTGTTTTGCACTTCTGGAATTATGAATACCTAAAATGTATTCAAATAATAACACATTTTGGTTCCAAAAATTGGAAATAAATCATTGGGTAATCTAAATTTTATGGGATGTATATAAAACATTCCTGGTATGAGTTGGCTAAGGACAAACCCAGATCTTCAGAATTCCATACAGTTTATCTAATATCACTGGCCAAAGTATTTTTTTTTCACTCAAAACATTCTGACTTATCCTTTTCAGGGAGAAAATCCTAGATTATGTAGCACTGAATGGAATGCAGAAAGAAGCTGAATTTTCTAGTCAAACACTGAATTCTTTGGCTTCTAGTTAAAGTTGCAGCAATTTATAAATCAAGCTAGACATTGCAAAGCCATTATCAGAAAGGGGGTAGGGGAGAAGATGAACAACCAGGAGTTAAAAGTGTTACTAAGGTTAACATAGTCACCTTTTCTGCTGAACACAGGATTGAATTTCTCAAAGTAATAATGTATTCTTCAAAAAGAAAAGCAAGCTAGACCTGGGAAAAATCACAGAATCATAGAATATCTCAAACTGGAAGGGATCTATATGGATTGCTGAGTCCAGCTCCATGTCCCTTGCAGGACTATCTAAAACTAAATCATATGGGCTCTGACAAGCTTGGTGGCATGAACACTTCCTTGGGGAGCCTGTTCCAGTGAGCAACCACACACTCAATGAAGAATCTTTTCCTAATGTCCAACCTGAACTTCCCCTGCTGCAGCTTCATTCCATTTCCTCATGTCCTATCACTGGTCACCAGACAGAGGGCATCAGCACCTCCGCCTCTACTTCACCTTTGACGAAGCTGTAGACTGTGATGAGATCACCCCTCAGCTTTCTCTTCTCCAAGCTGAATAATACAAGTGACCTCAGCCACTTCTTATACATCTTGCTCTTGAGGCCTTTAACCATCTTGGTCACCA
>NW_009934388.1:13429-13799 GCF_000696875.1 Nestor notabilis
GCAGTCACTGTGCCTAACCCTGTCCCTTGAAGCTTTTCACCATCTTGATCGCCCTCCTCTGGACACACTCTAGTAGTCTGATATCCTTATGTTTAGGTACCCAAAACTGCACACAGTACTTGAGGTGGGATCGCACCAGTGCAGCGTAGAGTGGAACAATACTGTCCCTTGATCAGCTAGCTGCGATGCACCCCATCTATTGGGGGTTGGCTCTTTTGGGTGCCAGGGCTCATTGCTGACTCATATTCAACTTGCCATCAATTTTTGGTCTGTTATTCATTTCTTCAGTTATTTCAGTATACATTTAAATGTACACAATATTTTTTTTAAAAAAAAAGTATTTATTATGAATAATAATTTATTTTTTTTT
>NW_009934389.1:0-1414 GCF_000696875.1 Nestor notabilis
TGCCCAGCATCCTGCCCCTCGCCACGGCCCCGCGTCCCGGAGCATTCCCGGCACAGCACAGGCTGATTTAATCCCTGCTCCGTGCCAGGGACACCCCATGGCACAAACAAGATGCAAGGCCCCACTTGACTTCACACGCCCTGCTCTGGGGTGCCAGAACACGCAGAGCTCCGAGGGCTGGGCACATGGCAGCACCAACAGTGAGGGTTATCTCCAGGAGAGCACCAAGAGGTGCCTCTGTCAGCATCCTGCAGGAGCTGAGAGCTCCCACACCTGGGAAACAGCAAGTGACAGTGAGCTGGTAATGCTGTAATTGGTAGTGCTGGCAGACAGGTACAGTGCCAAAAGGAGCTCAGACCTTGTGTCTGGGTGCCCAAAGCCCCTGACAGAGTGGAACATCTTTATCCATGGTTGTGGCTTATCCCTCCACACCGTCACCAAGAGGAGCAACCTGGGCACATCCATGGGGTGCACCAGACTCAGGTGAAGCTTTGGCAGCTGGTGCAAAATGAATCTTTATCTCATCTAGAGTGCTGAAGAGTCAGGGTTTCATTAAGTGCAAGCCCTTCCCATATCCAAAACAGACCGTTTGATCCATGCCGTGACTCCCCTCCTCACTTTCTTCCCATTGCACCTCACGAGTTATACATCTTTCACACTCATAAAAGATAATCACCCTTCATGGGTGAAGTAGCCTCTATTTGTACCCCAGCAGCAGGATTGGCAGACTGTGCAATTAAAACCAGAACTGCAGCAGCAGGACTGGGCACAATTCCTACAAAAGGGAAAACCCCATACTTAGGTTTTTTACCCCAGGGGTAGAAGCCCAAGAGTCAAAGGTTTAACCCCAAAGTTTCGCCGTGCCACCTCCCAAGACCTGCAGTGCAGGAGGTGAGCACCAGTCCCACATTCCCTGCTGGGGTTTGGTCCCAGTGCTGCAGATTCCCTGGAAGCAGCCTCCTGCCATGGAGCAGGCCCCCGTGCTGAGCAGCTCCCTCAGGCAGCAGCACCCAGGGGTTCCCTGCAAACACACTAAGGCTGCTCCAGCCCCAAGGAAACTCGAGGCTTTCTGCCTCATTTCCCACATGCGTGGCCCTGCCCAAACAGGGATCGGTTTTGCACAAGCAGCAGCACTTCACATGTGGCAAATGCGTGTGTGCACAACAACTGCTCCGGGTACAGCAGCGCCGTGTCCATCAGGAGCTGTAGCTACATCCCTGAGTCCCTCTCAGAGCCCAGCAGTGGCCACAGCACCCCATAGCCCCGTCTCGCTGGGTACCACACGCGGCTCCACAGGGGCATTATTTACCTTGTTAATTTCTGAGGGAGGCGTTTTAATTGCTTTAAATTACTGCTGGGAAAGCTGGAGTGGCCACCGATCAATCAGGCTGATTTACAACCGTTCCACCCCCCG
>NW_009934389.1:1493-9287 GCF_000696875.1 Nestor notabilis
CCAGCGGAGCTGCCGCGGGTGCCTGGCGCAGCACCGGTCACCCCTGCCCAGGACACATGTGGCACAGGGAGCAACCAGCCTCCAACCCAGTGCCGGGGGGCATCCCACTGGCCGGCCCCACCAGCCAGCACCAAACCAGCCTCTCACCAGCACCAAGCGCTGCTGGTAAACAGTGTTTACCACTGCCATTAGTAGATTACTTAAAATAAATCTTCTTTTGCATGGGGTTATGAAGCAGGAAGCCCCCTTTGTGCACTGGGCATTTGTCTCCTCTACTATTACGTGGAACAGAATTAGCATTACCACAAAAGCCTTAATTACAGTGGGTGCAAGTTGCTCCCAGGGCTGGGGCATAAGGGCACCAGGGGATGCTCCATGCTCAGGCACTGCACCAGCCCTGGAGCATTTGGGGACCACAGGCTCAGGGAGCAGCTCATCAGTCACTTAGATGCAAGGGTGAAAGAGGATCCATCATGGCCCCAGCCATGGGCCAGCTCATGAGCAGCAGAACAGTGGAGGAGGATGCACCTTCCCCAAAATGGGACTACAGTTTCCCAAGGAACTAAGACCCCTGTGCAGACCTCTATTGAAACAAAAGCCGTGAGGGAAGCGGGTGCCATTGCAATTCTGCACAGGAAGCCGCAGTACCCATCCTCTGCGAAGAGCACCTCGGCAGCGACGGGCGCTCGTGTGCCAGTCATCCATCAGCCACTGATCTCATCCTTGATTTCCATGGACATCTTTGATTTTTCATCATAAATTCTCCTTGTTCCTCACTGGAGGCTGACAGGGGTTTTAAGTCCAGAATGAAATGGGGAATATTAAAGCAGCTGCTATTCTATTGTGCCTGTCAGCTGTTTGACTTTAAATGCCGTCCTTATTAATGATAACACCATAACACTTTAAGACCCTCAGCTAAGACCTTCAAGGGCATTGATTAAATGCAGCTTTCCCTGGAAGACCCTCCCTTTTCCTTAAGATCCCCCATTTTTAAAGAGGAGGCAATGGAGGCACGAGGCTCCTGCTGGTGCCATTCAAGGTCCTTCCCAGGGCTGGCAGGGAGTGCAGCAGTCACCAGCCACCCTGGGCTCAGTGGTGCTAAAGCTGGTGACACCTACAGGAGCTTCAATGCATCCTTCCCAGCAAAGATGCTCAAGGCACCTGCTGCAAGTAAGGCAGAGCTGCTCCATAAGGGAGGGTGCCCAGCATGGTTCCGGGGGTGCTCCATGGCCCCCAGCCCCACCAGGGCCACCGCCACCTGCAAACACACTGTGATCTATCAGGGCACAAGCACCATTAACCAGCCCACCGGTCCTCCCAGGACTCAGTTGGATGGAGAAGTGCCCTCCCAGAGCAGGGGGCTCTGGTCCAGGGACACAGACCAAAAGGTTCCAGCCACAGCACTGTGCCAGGGTACCCGGCAAGCCAGAGGGGCACAGGCTGCAGCTGGGTGCTCTGGGGGAAGCAGCTTCAGTCCATGCCTTTGCAGACAGGAGGCTGCTGTGGTTCAGTTTTTGTGGCATTCCCGACCTGCCTCCAGCAGCACTGATCTCCACCGTGCGTCCTGCCCCACACCGGACAGCACCTCGAGCCCATGCCCAGGTCTCGTGCTGTGCGAGACCTCCCTGTGTAGAGCTTCCCTCTGCACAACCCCTCCCAAAGGAGGATAAGCTGCAGGGTCCCAGATTTGAGCTCTCCAGGTTACTGCAGCAGCAGCTGATCATCACCACTGTGTCACCTCCACCAAAGCCACACTTTCATTTGTCTATTGAGCTCTGAATTCTCCCATCAGCACAAACTCACTCTCTTACGTGCTGCCACCCCATCACACACCAGCACTATAGCAAAGCAGCACCTCCAGCTCCCAGGGATTCCCCTTCCCCAGCTTCTGCTTTACAGAACCCCCTCTGAAAGCAGCCCTGCACCATTTAGCACATTAGGGCTCCCTACTCCAGGAAGAACCCATTGGTTCCAGGGCACAGCTGCTGCCAATTACCACTACTTAACTGGCACATTAAACACATAGTAAGGAATTAGGAGTTTCGTCTGCTCTCTACTTCACAATAACAAAGTCACTTGACCTTTTTTCAGCCACCACAATGGCTGTGTAAGTGACTGTTTGACAAATGGGCTTTGTAATGGTCTCTGTTCTTTCTCATGCGACTGGTGGAACAGTTAATATCTTGACTCACAGCATTAAGACGAGTGCTCGTGATTAATTTAAGATGTCAATTAATCACCCCAAATGGACTGGTTTGTCATCACTTCCTAATGGGAAGATGTTGATTTGTCCCACAGAATTTGTAATAGGAAGCGAGGCTGAAGGCCCTGCTCAGAGCAGCCTGGCTCCAGCGCTGCAGGAATAGACTGGGGAAATAAAACACTTTCACATCCGAGTGTCCCGTTTGTCCCCGGTTTATAAGCCACATCGCCCTGCGGAGAGCTCCCGTGTCTTTTTCCAAAGCGCCAGCACTGATTTGATTTCAGACACTTTCCTGGAGCAATCCGAGGTGCGCTGCGGCGCGGGGCACTGCCAGGGCACACAGCAGGTGTTGGGGGCACCCAGCGCTCACCCAGTGGGTGACACTGCCCCCGGCCCAGCAGGCAGCACCAGGCAGCACCAGGCATGTCTCTTGTCTCTCACCCTGCGTTCTGCGTCCAGCACACGCAGTAGCAGCTCGGCAGGGGAAGGAGAGGAGGCAGCAGAGCGTGGCCGCACAGGTTGATGCTGTGCGGGGAGCCCATGGGCACGGCCGGCCCCCACAGCCCCAGCCCTCTCCTCACCGGGATCCATCAAGGGAGATGGATCTGAGCATCACTGCCTGCCTACTTCGTCCTTCCCCATTCCCCATCCTGCCCTTCCCAGGTCACCTTCCTGTTACCATCCAAGTGTAAAATCAGAAGGGTTTGCAGCCACCTCTTGTAGAACAGCACAGGTCCATGCTCTCTTTGCTGGAAGCCTTGGCTGAAGTGAGAGGTCCTTTCTAATGCCAACCAATGCCTCATTCCTACACACAGATGAATGGGTCCAGGTGGGATTTTCAGAAGCGCCCGAACCTCATGAATATAAATGAGACTCTTCGTGGGTCACACACTGGGAAATGCTGCTGCAAGCGCCTGCCTCAAACGGGTTCTCACTGGGAGGGTCCTGCACAGGATGCGCAGGAGAGCGGTGGGTGCAGGGGACACAGTGTACCTCATGCTTCAGACACTGCTATAGGTCAGTGGTAACCCTCTGCCAGAGGAGGTCAGGGTGTGATGCTGGTGGGATCCTGGCAGTCACACTTCCTCACCAGTGCATGAACATCTTCCTGTTTAAGGTGTGCAGTACATTCTGCACTCTAATTCTACGCTCTGTTGTTTGGAGATAAAACATCCAGGTCCAGTCTTCAGGAACCCCAACACATTCCTTCTCTTTAGCGTAGGCAGCAAGGACCGGAAAAATCTTTGAGTTCAGCTGGACAAAGAAGACATTGAGAATTTCAAATCTGTCCTTGGTTTCTTATTATAGAAACACGACATGTGCAGCGATGATTCAGAACTGAGCTCCAGCGACTGCCAGCGCTGCTGCACCGGTCCCAAGCTACCCCCTCCCTGCGCAGCCCCTCCTCGCCTGCCCGTGGGGCCACGGACCAGGCCCTGCTCCAGGGCTCGGCTCTCCCCTGCCCAGTCGTGCAGCAGAAGCCGGTTGGTCACTGAGAGCACAGAGACTGATGGTCAGAGCACGTCAGCCGCGCTGACACACGGTGCGTCGCTGGGGCCAGGGCCGCGAGCCTGCACTTCTGTGCCAGCTCTTAAAATACGTTGTTCACCGTGTCTGCACGATCGCTGAGCGCGATGCCACCGAGGGCAGCACACCCGCCTCTCAGCACCCAGTGTGCACTACAGCTTGTACAAGAACATCCTCCAGTGGGAATGCAAGTGCCCAAAATGCCCTGCATCCGTGCTCACACCAGCAGCGGGCTTTGCTTGAAAAACCCCATGTGCGACAGCGTGGCAACCGTGGTGAAAAGGAACTGAATCTGTCTGGATTTCAAGTGGAGAAGTCGGTACCTGATCTCCACCTCTCAGTGTGGTGTTGATGGTGCAAAATCACATCCGTGATCTGCCCCACACCACCCGTCTGACCATGGTGCTTGTGGAAATGACTTCCTGAAGAGGTACAGTAATGACTGTGGTGATGCTCCTCAGCCTGAGCACTTGGCACTCAGCGTCCTCCTCCTCTTTCTCCCAGTGCTGCCATCCCGATGCCAACCCCTGGCCATGGAAGCCGCTGCTCAGCCGATGCAGGTCCAGTGGCTGGATGTGGCTCTGCGCTGAGACAGCACGTCCCTCAGGAGAGCTGTGGCCGGGCACCCAAGATGGGGTTTATCTTTGCCTTCTGTAAATGACTCTGCTTTAAACTGTCCGAGAGCTATGAGCTTCCTTCACCAGCACAAAAATGCCCTTTCTGTGCACATTACCAGCTGTAGGAGCATCTGCTGTTGGAGTGTTGACATGGACGGATGTGTTGACACAGACAAACTTTCACCCAGGGCAAGTTGTTAACACAACAAACCCGTCTGCCAGGCCTGCTGATGGGATGTAAGGCGTAAAGAGTGCTTTCCATGGACAACTAATTGACACGTTACCAAAAGGAGGGAAAAGGCATTGTTCTGATGGAAATGGGGAGCAGGGCCAAGCACCTCAGCGTCCTCCTGCTGCTGTAGGACCCAGACCAGGGAGCCTCCACCCTGCAGCACATGTGTGCAGATACCCCCGGCACATGGCAAGGTTGTGTATTAAAGCTGGGGCGCGATGAGCTCCGTGTGAGGGGAGGCAGCCCCAGGGCTGTTCTACAGCACCATCGAGATGCTCGTGAAGCAGCTGAACCACGATCCAGGTCCTTGCAGATGCACAGAAGCTCTCCGCAGATCCCCGTGACCCGACTGCAGTCACTGCCTGAGACCAACCTGCCGGGGAGCAAAACGCTCCCCCCGACCACGGCGGGCTCCGAGCCGCAGGAGCCAGCGACCGCCACGACTGCCCCGACTGACTCCACGGGGCTATTTCCTTGGCTGCACTTTTCCAGGATGTTTCTGGGTCACTTGCTGCTGTATGAGGCATTACCTGGGCTCATGTGAGCGGTGTCACCCCTCATCAGCCTCACACTGTGCAATAAATAGAGTCCAGGTGCAGACAGAAATCTTCCCACCCCGATGTCTGCGAGAGGAAGGGTTTCTGGAGCCAGAGCTGGAGCATCACCTGCCTCTGGCTGCCAGAGCCCAGCAACACGCAGCACTCCAGGCTGCAAGTTCACAAGGCAGATTAATCGCCTAACAAAGAAGTCACTTGGGATGTTAGAATATAAAAGCAAGGATGGGAAAAATGGACTGGCAGCAGGGTGCAGATGAAGAAAGCCCACAGAAGGTGGAAGAGAGATGTGTAACTGATCCCTATCATACTGCCCCAGTGTCTAGCAATGCCAGCATCAAAAGAGCTCCAGCATAGAAGACATGGGGCTGCCTGCACATGAGCCCACAGCCCCAAGCCCTGGCCCAGGTTGGCTCTGCCAGCCCCACAGCTCTGAATAGACACGTAGGGTACAAGTGTGCTCCAGAGGTTTCCTCTGGCTCGCTCCTCACTGCTGCAGGTCTGGCTCCCTGGACATCACTGCTCCAGCACGGTCTAACAGGAGTTCTTCGTTCCCACATCATGTGCAGCACGTGCTCTGCTTCAGCATCTTCAACCCGAGCCAGGTTTGCCCCATGCCGGTACCTCCCCAGGAGCAGCTCCTGGCCCATTGCATGCCAGGGAAGCCATGAAATCCCCATCAAACCCTGCACTCCTCTTCCCAGTGCTGCAGGAAACACATCCCCTTTTCCTGCAAGTTCCCATGAAATCACACAAACCTCAGCGCCTGGGGGAGGAAACGCTGCCCTTCCCCACGGCCACTGCCTCCCATGGAGCAGCTTCCAAGTAACAACTGTCCTCTGTCCATGTGCAGTGCTGCTCGCCATGGGCGGCTGCACTAGGTCCCCATGGTAAACATCAGGATCTCTGCACGGCATTCCCTGGCCAAAGCTCCATGACAAAACCCTCCAATCTGGAATTTTAACCCATAACAAACCCATGAAAGCTCAGCTGCATTTCCATGAAAACATCCAGCCCCTTTCCTAGGCTCACACTGCGGGATGCCGGGGCCTCGGTGCCTGCACCAGCACCTCCAGCAGAGTCACAGGCTTGTCCAAACTGGTGTCAGCAGGGAAACTGGTCTTACTGGGCAGTCAGGTCCCAGGGAGGGAGGCGCAGGTGGCACAGCCCTTCCCACTACTCAAGAGCCTTCCCAAAGCTCTTGTACATGGATGTTGGTCCATTTGTCCATGAAAGGATTGTTTCTAATTCACTCCAGCACAGAGGTGAGCCATGAGGTGGGAAACGCTCCTCATCCGCACAGCCCCAGTGCAAGAGACAGGCAGAGACCCTGCACCAGGGTAATGCTGCTCCCCAGATCATCCTCTCACGCTGACAAGAGAGGATCTCAGCATGAAATCACAGAGTGGGAGACCAATGTGTAAATCAGGGAACAAAACCTCCAGTGATTAGTTTTCTTCCTTTAAAATCCCTCTTGCAATTGATTCAGAAAGAAGAGAAGTTGTAATAACAAAAGAAAATATTAACCCATTTCTTGTATCTCAAGCTTCTTAGAATAAAACGAATTGCATGTAACAAGCACCTGGAGATCGCCCAGAGGGCGGCAGTGCCCGATGGGACAGCAGAGAGATCAGGGTGAGTTAAGCAGCTTTGTTCATTACATGGATACGCAGCAGCAGGGCCCGGGTGTGCTCATCTCCCCATTCCAGAGCCGCTCGGGAGCTTCCCAATGCCAGGCTCTGGAACCTGTCACTCAGCAGTGTCTGGGCCCACAGCAGGGCCCCTGGCGGAGGCAGCTCTGTGCTGGTGTAACTGGAGGTGATGGGGTGCTCAGGGCACTGCCCATGCCCACCCATCCCCTGCTCCTGACGGCTCATTCTGCTGCACCGGAGGAGCTGCAGCCCCAGCCCGGCACTGGTGGCAGCTGGCAGGGAAAAGGCTCCGGTGTCACCGCAGCCCCACAGCCCGGTGCAGGAGAGCGGTTACCCCAAAGATCGTTTCCTCCTTCTGATCGGGGATCAATTGACCACTTGCTCCTGTTTGTCCCCCCCGGGACCTGCGGCCCCCAGCTCTGAATGCAGAGCAGCCACTGCTGTGTCCAAATGCAAATTAGGTCTGTGAAAGGCTTTGCTTTGAAACCCACATTATTCCCCGGGGTCCCGACCCTCCCTGCCACATCCCTCACCCCAGCCTCCATCCCTGCCCCTGCGTTCGGCCTTCCCAGAGCAACAAAGGTTACGGGAAATAAAAGGGAGTGATTACCATCTGGGAATCATCAAGCAGGAGCCCAGAGGGGAAGGAGCAGGCAGCAGAGGCCGGGCTGACCCCATCACACACCACCCGTGTGTGCCCCAGCCCGGCTGAACCCCAACAGCCTGGTGGGGGCTGCAGGGACCCAGCCCCAGCAGCACCCACTGGGGCAGGAGGGGCTCCGAGATGGGGATGGGAACAGCGATGGGGACATCCCGCAACTCCACCCTTCCTGTGTTCCCTCACCAGCAGCCATGCCCCTGACTGGGGCAGCTGCTCCTCCTGCTCATCAATCAGTTCCTATCCTGTCCACTTTGGAGCCTGGAAATCAAATCTCGCTGTAAATCTCAGCCACCATGGCTCTGTTTTGGTGGCGGAGGGCCCCACATTCCTGAGTCTCAGGCTGCAGCC
>NW_009934389.1:9328-9944 GCF_000696875.1 Nestor notabilis
TCCCCGGCTCCAGCCACGTCTTCAAGAGCGGAGCCACAAGAGCTTTCTGATGGTTAATTGCTGGCACACTCTCACTGAAAACATGAAACACCCCCTGACAAGCCGCGTGATTTATTACTGCCCACTGCAAAACGGAACAAAATCAATTGGCTATTACCTCACTTAGCGAGGGCTTGTCACCGCCTGCGAGCAGAGTGTGAAAAATAAAAGCCAGGCCTGGCCAGGGCTGCTCCACCTGCGCCGCAGCAGCACCAGGGCTGCGCTGGGACGGGCTCGGGGCTGCCCATCGCTGCTGCGGCACCGGCTCCTTCCCGCTTTGCAGCTCCTAATTAGGGATGTCACCACGAGCGCCACGTGCAGCACATTCCACAGGAGATGCAGAGCAATGACAGGGTATTTGTTTATCACACAAACGTGTCCCATAATTAACCAGCTCCGGCACCCACGGGGGTGCCAGCCCGCAGGGGCAGGTTGCTTTGCTCGTGGGGAGGGAATGGCCGGGTCGAGGGCTGGGGCAGGCTCTGCTCACCACGTGTCCATGTGTGGTGGCCACGGCTCTCCTTGGCTCTCGGCTGTCTCTGGGAAGACAAACCCGGCGCGTCTGGGCTGGCCCGCA
>NW_009934389.1:9997-12340 GCF_000696875.1 Nestor notabilis
TCCAAGCACGCAGGGAAACCCACACGCTGCCCTAGAAAACCCACCTGACAGAAAGCTCCCGCAGAAACCCGCCTTTATTCCCCCACTGCCAGGTCTTTTGCTTAGCAGGAAAAGGGAGCGATCCAGAAACCCAGCACCACAGAGGCAGCTGAGGTCAGGGCCGGAGCTCATGGACTGGGGCCGACACAGCTGGAACACGGCCGCTCGTTGGCAACTGCAACTGGTGCCAGGGAGAACGTGCCGGTGCCGTGGTGCTCACCGGTGAGAGGCAGAGCCCGGGCAGGCGTTTGCATGGTCATTTGGTGCGGGGTCAGTGTCAGGGACCACATGGGCACAGCCCGGGGGTGCTGGTCAGTGCAGGAGCTGGTCGTACATGGCCAAGGCACATTTTCAGGATATTGCAGAAACAGAAAGGTCCCTGTCTTTGCATTTCATCGCCTTTGTTTCACTCCCAAATCACTTACAGGCTCTTCCAGTCATAGCAGGGAGATGCTCCTCCCATGAAGCTCCGAACTGTGCAAAGCATAAAGAGGCTGCATTATTTATAGACTCTGGATAGATATTTCACACGCGGTCCGGCCCATTCCCAGCATTCCCTCCATTCACAGATCATTAAGTAGCACTTGCTGACATATAAGGCAATGCAAGCAGAGTGGTTAACTTTGAATATTGCCATTCAGCCCGGTGTTAAATGAGATTCAGGAAGCAATTGTCCAGAGAGAGGGGATGGCTTTTGCCCTGCCAAATAAAGCTCAGCTCAGAGCATCCAGGAAAGCACAAGCAATAACGTTATCACAGGGGAGCCAGGCTGCTTGACCCAGTAGTGCCAAGGGGGAACACACCACCTGTCCTGCATCCATGGGCATCATTGTTGAGCCCAAAAGGGATTTCATCCTGAACTCACGGCTCAAGGGGATCCTTCCGGGGAGCAGCTTGACCCAAAGAGCCTTGGGGTAAAAGCAGAGCCGCTGGTTTGCCTGGCAGGCAGGGGGAGCGGGCTCTGATGGGAGCAGCACGCGGATGCTGCGTTCAGAGCCATGCACTGCTCCCTGTGACAGACACTGAGGGTGTTGTGCCCCTGTGACCACCCCAACCCCAGCCCGGGCCCTGGAGCAGCCAGTGGCTCCGCAGCATCCCCAGGCCCTGCCCAGGCAGGCGGACACTGGAGACTCTCCCTGTCTGACCACATCCCTGCCCTCAGCTGGGGCGAAAACCAGGGGCGTGTTTCCCTCCACCTCCGCGGGCAGCTTGGAGTAGCTGAGCAGAGACAATGGCAGGACGTGACTGTGGGGACATCTGCGTCTGATCCAGGAAATGTTTTGGAGTCAAAATATCAGTGGCTGTTAAAAAAGAAAAGAAAAAGATGTGTGAGCATGAAAAGATCTGGGATACGCTCACAGGCTGCAGCTAGAGCACTTTAGAAGAGGATAGGGCTGATGCAGATTCCCAGGTAGCCCAACAGCCTGCTCCATGGACAGTGTGGCCATGGACCACACCGTGACACCTCTCCAAGGGCTAGTGGTGGCAGACAGGACGCCCAGTGGCTCGTGCTCCTCCCGGTACCCGGTTTGTGGCTTTCCACAGGCCATGTGGTGTAAAGCAGCCTCCTGCTGCCCTTCACAGGGCCTGTCATTTACCTTGATTCTGGGGACCAAGCTTACCCCGCAGCTCTGCGCCCCGCTCTCAGGCTCAGGCTTCACCTGCTGAGGCCAGCACTGCGGGCGAGGGCAACCACCCCAGTTGCGCAAACCAGGCGGCGAGCACAGAGCACGAGGTTGGCGCTGCACGAGAGGTTTGCAGCAGCTTCTGCTCCAAGGAGAGCTGCGGAGTGCCCGGTTCCCAGCGGAAAGCCACCCCGCACTGCAGCACTTCCATTTCAGTCCATCGCGTGGTGTGCTGCAGCGACGGGAGCTGTGGGGCCAGTGGAAAATGGGGCTCTGAGCTCATGCATCTTATTTTAGCTCCCCATCCTCTCTGGAAGCTATCTCAGGCATGTTTTGGGAATACAGCAGGTATTTTTATGAGTGGGATTTGCAAGGGTATTTTCATCTTAGCCTTGGAGACAGCTGGGCCTGCTGCCAGGGTTAGGAGGTGCAGAGGCAAGAAACATAAAACTAGCAAGAGGTAGGCTTCCTACTGGGGCTTATATTTAGCCAGGAGGAGCAGGAGCACTTGAAAATGTCCTGCTGGTGCTCACTGTGCCTGGCAGCCCCGGCCAGTCCATGCAGGCTACCCTCAAACCAGGCCAGGAAAGGCAAAGGGAACATGTCCTGGCCGATGGCACTTGTCCGGCCCGGCCCACCTGGCACCGCGAGTCCCGGCTGCCCTTGGGATCAACTGACA
>NW_009934389.1:12483-12918 GCF_000696875.1 Nestor notabilis
CAGGAAGCACTGAGCTGCGCTCGCTGCATGCTCCCAGGGATGGGAACAGGACCCTACAGTCCAGGGTGCTCATCTCCACATTGGTGCTCCCAACACACTCCTGCGGAGCCGCGAGCTCCGGCACTGAACCGGTACAGCGCCACACACCACACATGGGCTGTCACACCGAGCTAACCACGCAGCTCCTGCCTCCCATGCGCACTTGCTGCACGCATCCACCTGGGCAGGGGATGTTTGTCATGGCACCAGGCAGGGGCTGAGGGCACGGCCCACTGACAGGCAGCAGTGGACGACCTTCCCAGGGGCTCCCAGGCAAAGCCCGTGGTGCACATGAGCCAGGGTCCTCGCCCTGCACCGCAGCTGAGCTACTGACCCTGGCACAGGATCAGCTGTGTGCTCATTGACAGGGCAGCACCCAGAGCGTGGTCCTGGGGC
>NW_009934390.1:0-44581 GCF_000696875.1 Nestor notabilis
CGGCGGGCGGGCGGGCGGCGCCTCCCCTTGTACTTTGCGCCGCTGCGGCCGCGCCCCCGGGGGAAACGTCAAGGTCCTTCACGCTTGGAGGAGAGCGGAGAGCAGCGGCCCGTTTCGGGCCCGGGGAGGAGAAGGGGATAGACAGGGCACGGGGTCAGCCCCGGGGAGAAGAGCGGCGTCGACCCTTCTCTTTTCCAGAAAGCTCTTGGGGAAGAAGGCAGGAGCTTCCTCTGCTTACCTGGCCCCTGCAGTGACTGGTGCCTACCATGCGTCTCCAAGAGCACCCCTGCCCTCCATTTCAGTTTCCTAATCTGACCCTCTGTTTTCACCCAGGTTTTCTTGGAAGAAAGAGCTTCCACCTTCACGCTGTGCCTTAGGCCATGAGCCAGATGGGGACAGTCTGGTACAATACTGCCTGCAGAAACACAGAACATAGGGGTTGTGCTGGAAGGGTCAGTTTGGACAAGGTGGGAGCCACGGAGTAAAAAACAGCAGCCTGAAGATCCACAACCTAGCCCCACTGATCTCTTAGTTAAATCAAGCATCCATATACAGTCCACTCATGTAGGCTGTATGGAAGTTTTAGCCCACAAACTCCTTTATTTGAGCTTTTCTGTCTCTTTGAGGACATTCACCCTGAAGGATTGGTATTTCCTGGAAACCTGTGACCACAAAATGGTTCTTGATACTGACAGACCCAATTGTGAAAGGTAAGTTCCGATTCTCAACTGTCTTGCCAAAAGTGTGAGGGAAGAACAAGCTAATAGTCAGCAGAGGTATCCAGCTGTGCATATGATGATAGCATCACTAGCCACGTTTCTGAGACTTCTGAAGAAGAAATGAGAATAAACAGGAGGGGAAAGCTTAGTGCTTCAACATCAGAAGCTCTGTGTATTTATTTGTGGGTTTTATCCTGATTATAAGCTCTGCTGTCACTGGCTGTATCTGTTAAAAGGTGATTATCACTAAAAGCTGAATACCATGATCCTGAAGTGGACTTTTTCCATGGAGTAGGGATACTTTAGAGTCATAGGTGATGCAGAGAAGATCATAGAAGAAACGGGTTTAGGAAAAAAGTGACAACGTACACACATCTACCTCATTTCAGTGCTCCATGAGAGACAGCAGCAGTATTCTTGCTCATTGCACTAGTGGTGGTAATGCTGTAGTAGAATTGCTAGTGTCATCAAAATAGATGGATTAATGCTGAAATTTATATGGCTGTCGAAAACAGTGATGTCTTCTGGTCTTACAATACCAGCAGTTCCTTGAGTCCATAGTACCTACAAAGACATGGTGAGAGAGAGATGGTGAGAAAAGAGCTGTTATTTGTAATAGATACCATAACAGAAAGAGTGGTGAATTACCAGTTTAGGATGAAGACTAGTCTCCATCCTCTTCTAGATTGTAGGGGTAACTGAACTCCAGTTGATATTTCACCTGTTTGTTACCAATGATGTGCACAGCGTTTCTCAAATTTCCGTCCAGCTTGTGTAACAGACTTCCTAACCTGTCAGGCATACAAGCCCTTCTTCAACTCAAATGCTTCAAAACAGAAGCATTACGCTTCAAAACTAAATACAAATTTAGGGTTTAGTGTCTCGGTTAAAACAGGTGATACATCTGGGTTAGAGGGCAATTTTGCAGGTAAAGGAGGTGGGAAGGTTATTTTATAGTTTTTACAGAAAAAACTAGCGACACGTACCGTATAGTCTCTGGAACTCTTAAGAGGTTAATTGTGGAAAGGGGGGCAGATTAAGCTCTAGCATAAAACAAGATGATCTGTATTAAGCCCTGTACTGGTGTCAAGCTTAGACACAGGTTTTACTTTTAAGGGTCATGTTTGGAAGGTATATATCCTCTTTTGAGGACCAGCCGTGAGATCAAGTTGGCTTAAAGGGAATCTGGAAAGTGGTGAGGTCTGTTGTCATGAGATTTGTTATTACTGGCCGACTATAAAGCAAAAAGTAACTGGCTAAAAATGAGCCAGTTAAAGAGGACAGTAACTGCTGAGAAGCACAGTCTGCATGAGGTGAGAATGAGCTGCTGAAGAAGTACCTTGAGGCAAAACATGGAGTTTAAGTGCCGGAGTTACTCAGTAAGCCAAAGAACACGTTTCTGGTATTAAAGTGGCCAGGATTTTTTGCTCCAGGTCATATGAACTTAAGTTGTACCCTGTACTGCAACTTCTAAATAAAATTTAACTCAATTTAAAGGTAAAATATATGTATTATGGGATGGTCCAGGCAATTTCTTCAGCTTCCAATTTCTATGATTTACTATTCTAACCGAAATAAATTTTATGCATTCCCTCAACAACCCCCCTCAAAACAAAAAAAAAAAAAAAAAAAGGAAAAAAAAAAAAGCTTAATGCAATGCACAGCATAAAATACATGTCTCTAAGTGTAAACTGGGGGCTCAGTTCCCCCTGGGTATTGCTGTGATCATACCGCAACTGAATTTCTGGAAATGAAAAATCAATGAAGATAAACACAATTGCAAATAGATGGGTTTACGACACTGTATTTGCAATTAAATTCAGTATACAGAGCTCTCTTAGAATAAATTAGTTCACATTTAACATATTTTGAGATGTTTTATGTATTTAAATGAGTACACTTTATCAATACGTTCCAAGTCTCTTGTTGAGCTCTTAAGGGGCTTTAGCATGAACAATTTACAAGACCACAGTTAAGAGTTTTAGCAGGATATCTGAAATTTAACTTGTGATAAGTGACAGGAAGCAAGAGTAGTACTAGCATAAGATAATTGCCTTTTTCACTGGAATACCTAATAATTCAGAAAAAGGGTCTTACAAAAGGGGTCAACAGCATCTATGTCACAAAAATGAGTAGGTAGTTATCTGTATCAGTTTAGGTAAAACAAGTACTTGGTATTCTTAGTCACTGCTGGTTCTCCCTCTCTCCCTCTTTTTCTTCCTTTTACAGTTGAATCATAGTTAGGGTTGGGAAGGACCTTAAGATCCAACCCCCCTGCCATGGGCAGGGACGCCTCACCCTAGACCATGTCACCCAAGGCTCTGTCCAGCCTGGCCTTGAACAATGCCAGGGTTGGAGCATTCACAACTTCCTTGGGCAACCCATTCCAGTGCCTCACCACCCTCACTGTAAAGAACTTCTTCATTATGTCTAACCTGAACTTCCCCTGTTTAAGTTTGAATCCATTACCGCTTGTGCTATTGGTACAGTTCCTGATGAAGAGTCCCTCTCCGGCATCCTTGTAGGCCCCCTTCAGATACTGGAAGGCTGCTGTGAACTTTCCGTTCAGCTTTACCTAGTTATTCACATTTTGTTCCTTAAAACATGGTTCCTTGGGAGCAATGCTTGATTAAAAAGGTTTTGAACCTAAGACTTTACCCCAGTCTTTTCATTCACATCCCATTTCTTGTGCAGCTGTCCAGATGGCTGAACACCAAACAGTAATCAAAATCAGTGGGGGTTAAATAATCCTGGGGGAAAAAGGTTGAAGCATTTTCAACCTGGGCTAGTTTGCTGATCCAGCCTAGTGTGAAGGCCCACTAATTGTTATATTGGAAAATCAGAAGTGGCAAGAATAGAGATGGAAGCAAAAGACTGAGGGTGGGAGGGTCTTAATGTAACTCCTACACTGAGTCAGATGCCCACGGAACTGAAGCCTCAATCCCAAATCCTGGGAGGAACCTGACTGGGGAAAAAGAAAGGGAAAAGGAAGGTATTTCTGGAAGGCAGAAACACTTCTTTATTCCTCCTCTCTAAAACACTGTAATAGAATAAAGCTGTTCCCCTCACTTAGACATTTATCAAGATACAAAGCCTTGTTATTTTTCAATATTCACTCACCTGTGTCAGTGCAGAAACATCACAGTTTTTTGCCAAGTTTTGTATAAACTGCAGGCTATTGAACAAAAGCCATCCATGTCTGAAGGTAGAAACAAACTACGTAGTAACTCCAGCTGCTGTTGTTTAACTGTGTGTATCACACATCCACTGAAAAACTTGCTAAAATAACAAAAAATATATCACCCTGAGTAGTTCTTCTAATTTTTATCTACTGGCATGTTGGAGTTGTCAGGTGAACGACAATCCACCTCACCATAGGGCATAGAGGCAATTCTTTCAGCTCCTAGGCATTAATCCAGCTACATTCACCTCCGTTTCTTCCAATATAAAACGGGGATTGTACTGACAAATCTCACAGGGCATTAAATAAACCCCGACTTTATAGATGCTTTAACAGTGAGTATAACGTCTGAGAACATTCAAGTATTTTCACTGTAAAAATAAAGATGACTTGTGTGCTAGGTAGGTGCATTAAAGACACAAAAATATTTTTTGAATTTAAAATGGTGTAAACCAGAAACACCCCACCCCCACCCCAAGCCTCTGGTAAGCTGCATGCAACAAATCAATGTACTATGTATTATTTATCAGAAAAAGGAAAACCAATTGAATGAAAATCTCCCCACTTACAACCGTTTCAGGGCAAAAACGGTCATTAAATTCTTGCTGATAGATGCTAAAAAAAGCCTTATGTCATTCTCTTAATTATGACATTTTAGCAGTGTTCTTTGCCTATTAGGGTTTGGACTGTTTGTTTTTTAACTCAGTTCCTACTTAGACTCCCTTGGCAGCATTTCTAGACCTGTTTGATACACACTGTTCAGAACAACTGTGACGGTGTTAACCAGCAGCAAATTCAGTCATTACACTTTTTTTTCTTCCCAACGTTGCAGCTAAAGGTCATGTTGACAGTTTGTATGGCTGGTACCTGGCTGTTGGAGACCTGGAACAAACTGGCTGTGATGGCAGAAACTAGTGTCATTGTGTTCCTTCTCATATATGGGAAGCTATTAGATACAAAACGTTAAATACCACTTTCCTCTATTAAATACCACTTTGCTATTTTATTTCCAAAACCTCTGTTTCAAACTTGTTTCACCGAGTCTCATTCACACCCTGGCCCTGGCTGCTGTGCCATAGGGCATGGTGATCTCACCTTGCGGATGTTCTTCCTTCCTGCTTTGGGGAAATCAATTCCAAGGAACTGACTGAGGGGCATAGTTCATTTTCTTCTATTCATAGTTGTCTTCATCACACCACTATTGCTTTCTTGTCTCCTGTGTAGTGGTCATTATGCTGGCTCAGTATCTTCTTAGCTCATCAGTTCTGCATTCTATTCAAACTCAGCCAAAATGCCAGCATAAATAACTCAACGTTCTGGCTGAATTTAAGTTACAATAACAATTCTTAGAATGATATGACAGTCATCACACCAAGGTGTTACTAACAACCGGGTGTGTGTGTGTAAACGTGGAAAGATGCTAGATGATCTAAATTAAATATAACTGGATTTATAGTTGTTAAGCAATCACATGAAACTATATTGTAGCAGAAAAATGCAGAGGGAAAACAATTAAGGACTGTTGCAGTTCTATTACATTGAAAAACAGTAACTTGAAATCTGACAGCAATAAAATTAAGATAAACCCTTACATTTTAGTATGAAAATTATGATCACAGCATTATTAGTGGACGCTTTCAGGAACATGACTCAAAGTTCTGAGTAAAACTTGCTATCTTGCAAGTACTCATAGAGAAAATATGCAAGAAGTCCTTTCCATTCTGATTCTAGTCTGTGATATGAAAGTTTACATCACAGTACTACAGAACAACCGTCTCTAGAAGGGTTTGGCTATTGTTCAAATACTTCAGCTGAAAACATCCACTTAGCAAGTGTGAAATCTTACTTCCAGAAGCACTCATGTATTCTCTGGATGCTCACAAGTATCACAGACTGTGCTTCCCTCCGTAGATCCCCGATCTCGTAGCAGTGGCATCCTATGGAGTGTGGGGGGAGGAATCTCTATTAACGTATTAGCTTCAGTAACTATGCTAATTTTAGGATGTGTTATCAGCAGCAATCACTTTGGACTGGGTTTTTTTTTTTCCCCCAGTGTATTTTCTACATCCTACTTCATAAATAAAATCTCATAAATAGCTATTAGAGAACATGCAAAAGAGTCACACTTAAAGTGTGCCTGTTCAATTCCCAACTTGACTGGTGATTGGGCAGGAGTCTGTTTGCATATGATTGCTATCCAGACCAAGTAAAACCAGTTCAAGAGAGCACCAGCATTTTAAACTAGAGAAAGCAGAAGAACTCCCTATAGCTATTTTATATAATCTCTTGAAATATGTGCTGTAGAAGATACTATCCATATTAATGAATTCTTATCTAATTTCCTGTCTTTTAAAGATGGGCTTTCTGCCTTTATTAAAAAGATAGAACAAAAAAAAACCCCAAAGATATATATGCATCCTCTGTGCTGTTCGTTTAGCGATTATGCAGTCTAGATTTTTACTAACAGACAAAAAAAAAAAAAAAAAAAAAAAAAAAAAACTTTTTAAATTTTAAAAAAAAAAAAAAAAAAAAAAAAAAAAAAAGAAAAAGCTTTGTAAATGTTGAAATACTGCTGACAGCTGTACTGTTCCTTTTTTAAACACAAGTATCCAGGGAGAAAGTCACCCCTGGGTGTTTTATGCTCTCTTTGGGAAGAAAACAGGGTAAGAGAAATGAAAGATTTAAAAACCCTCCATGGAGTGTATGAAGAGCAAGTACAGGAGGGGAAAAGAAAACTGTCACAGTGGTGTGTTTGCGGAACACACTAGGGCTCATCACTGACTGGCAAGGAGAGAAGAGACAAGTGTCTTACGTGTTGCATGAAAAGGATGTGGACTCATCCAACCATGTGAAAAGAAATCTTTTTCTGGAGGAAAAAGCAGTCTCTGCACTTTGGAGGGTAAGAGGCAATGGATATCTGCATTTGTAGCACACCGTTTACCTCCCTCCTTCCCCTAAACCAAGTGGCAACTCCAATTCTCTCTGTCCCCCATGACTCACTGGGAGGGAGGGACTTGCCTGGGGGAAGGAGTGAAGGCCATAACCCTTCAGGAAGGCTCATGGTGCATGCAGCTCACTCCTGCCCTGCTCACCTCGACCTGCCTGCTGGCTCACCAGTCCAATGGCGAACGCTGCAGTGAGCAGCAGTACCCCCTTACTGAGCATCAGCACCAAGCTCTGCTCTCTGCGCCTTTGGAAAAGGCACCAGTGCGTCCTACCAGCTCGAGAACACTGAGTTCATCCTGGTGCCAAGAAACAGCTGCCAGGACTTCCCTATCATGGGGATGTGAAATCATCAAGGGGATGACTCCCCTCCCTTGAAGGGGGGACCTCTGGGAGGGCCCTGTCCTTCTCCTGCCTCTTTCCTCAACACTCTTTTGGAGGTCTAATATCTACCTTTCTCTTTCCTCAGAAACATCCTCTTTGCCTCAGGTGTCTTTCATTTATTAGCTTCTTTGGAGTTCCATCTGCCTTTTCTTAGGTTCTTTTACAGAAAGGAAACTCCAAATCAAACTATATATTGATTGGGGGGGTGAGGGGGTGGGTTCTGTTTGTTTTTCTGTTCAGTTCTACCCCTAAGGTAGATAAAAAGCCCCCTGTTACTGTGCCCCTGGAAGAAGCGCTTATTATTTTCCAAAATCAGTGTAACTCCTGTCATGGTCTATGCCAACACTTGTATCCTGGTTTAAACTGTGATTCTGTCATTTATCATAATTCACATGGCTTTTTTCTGGCATTTGTATAGAGGCTGGGATCTCAATTTAATCTGTTTTAAGGACTGTGGCAGATGTACACAGTCCTCAGCATGGCATGATGTTTGTTTGAAAGATATACAGGGGAATGGAGCCCTAAGAACAGGTTGTCTCATTTTAAACTTCAATAGTTCAGCAGTTTCAAGGACCAGCTCGGGTATCTCCACAGTGACAGTTCTAAAATTATCCAGCAAGGCTCCCCTTTTTCCATCTGCATTTATGTGAAGGCTAACTACTTCTTATTCATTAAAATAAAACTGGAAGGGGGGGACGACGACACCACACAGACCCACCCTGAAAAATCTCATTATTGGTTGCTTTTCTGTGCAGCAATCAAAAATGGTAAGTGACGTGATGGTGCTTTTCTTTCCCAAGACTATACAAATTCTCCACAAATCTCAGTTTTAGAGAGAAGTTGCACCTTTGGCAGCAAGCTGCAGCATTTCTGTGGCTCCTCCAAGGCAATGCTTTTCACTTGGACCATCATCTCTGTGACTGTTTCAGCAGTCCTTTGTCTCACCCAGTTCTCATCCTGGGTGCGCCCGTTACGCAGAAGCGAGGTGGGTAGTGTAAACAACCTGAGACATCAGACCTCAGGTTAAGCAGGACAGAGCCTTGCAGCAAGTGACTGAACTCACTGTGCTCAAAGTCACCCTCGGATAAAGCCTCCGCCCATTCCATTTTCAGATTCTCTCTCCTGTCTGCCTGTTAACCATCAACTCTGTGTCTGCGCTGTAAACAAAACCTCTTGGAACATCCCTGTGGAAGCTTTAGAAATAGGTAGCTCAGATCCCTCGCACACACAACTGTGCTAGAAAAGGTCAACGTTTCTAAAGTAAACATACGCGCTCACCTGTGCCTCCGAAAAATCATGTACACCTAAACCAGGACAGCCCTGTTTTCTCTGGAAATAGATCACTTTAAAATGACAGCCACACTCACCTGAATTTCTACACTCACACTATGGAAGGCCCAGGCTGCCATTTTGCAAGTGTCCCCAGTCTCAGCAGATCGGCACAGTTCATCCAAACCACCCACATCCCTGCTAACATGCTTTTTGGGAAAGGAAATGCAAAGCTCTTAACCTCACTTTGTGACCAGTGCTGAATTTCCACAAAGAAGGCCAAGCTCATTTGAAGTTGCTTGATTTCATAACTGCATATATTTAAGGCTAGTGCAACTGCTGTGCTTGATTTCCTGTGGCAAACCTGAGGGACTAAAACGTTCAGGTTTGTTCCTTAGTAATTCTATTGTTTTCTCTTTCACTGTGGAAGGGTGTTCATCGAACAATATGATACTACTGAAATAACTGCAGAACAAGCACTTTCAAGCACTGTGAAGGAATTTAGGAACCAGATACAACATTTTCCTCATATTTTGGCAACGTCTCTGTACTTGGGCTAACAGCTTGTATTATGACAGACATACAACTTTAGGTCAACTGCACTGAAAAGTGGAAGGTGGAGCTAGGAAGAAGTCTGGGCACTCCAGGTACCTACCACCTGACTGGCAACAGTCTCTCTATGCCAAGATCCACAACAGATTCATTTGTTTCCCACCTCCCCCATCAACCTCTACCAAAACACTTTATGGGTGGCCCTTAAAGATATAGAAGGCCCTAAGCAAAACCTTGGAGTTTAGCTCTGCACTCCTTCTCTGACCTTGTCCCGCTGTTTGCCCTTTTCAACCACCAGCTCAGGAGGAAAGTTCTTCCATTCTTTGTGCTAATTTTCCATCATCCGAATTGTCTTCAACACTCGTGTGTGTTCAAGTATTATCTTACACATTCATCTACCGGCTACACAATCAAAACCATTTCACCTCCCAAAATCCCCTCCCAGGAACAGGAGTTTCCCTCCCATCTCGATATGCACGCATAATTTATCTCACCTAAAGTAAAAACAGTCTAGTAGCAGTATTCAGAAGGAAAAAGAAAACACATCTTCCAGATTGCTTCTGTTGCTGCTTAGTCTTTGCAACATTACAGACAACTACATGAAGAATCCCACAAAGCAGGCCTAAGATGGTTCAATGTGTATCAAGAGTCCATCACCTTCATAAGTACTAGTTAAAAAATAGAGACTTTTAAGCACAGAAAAGTCATTATGATGCCTCAGGGTGAACTGTATGCCACACATTGAGAGAACATACCAACAGTTTTAAACACACATCACAGACATGGGATCAGTGTTACCTTGTTCGTTATGGACATAAAATAAATTCAGAAACACATCTGGAGATCTTCTGGTCCTCTAAGCTATCCCAGTCCTTGACTGGCATTTAACTACTGGAGATGTTAGCCCTTTTCATTTCTAAAATCCAGTTTCCCCTCACCGGAGGCACTTTTCTCAGGTAATAGGTAACTGGTGGCTTCAGCCCTGTCTACACATGCTTTTGGAAAAGCCTCTTTATTACAGCATCACAGACAGCTTGAGGTTGGAAGGAATTCTGAAGATCATCTTTTCCATCCTCCTTGCTGTTTAGGACCATGTCCAGGTGGCTTTTGAGTGCCTCCAGGGATGGAGTCTCCACAACCTCTCTGGGCAACCCCTGCCAGTGCATGGTCACCATCACAGTGAAGAACTGTCTTCACGTCCTTCCAGCCCTCTTCTCTAAAAATAAATCTTTCTGGAAACCATTTTACTCTGCAACATTTAAGGATACAGGAAAAATACAGCAATAATTTGAGTGATAAAAAATGATTCACATAATTACTTGAAGAAAGAAGAAGGGTACTGATGCTGAAAG
Organism: Nestor notabilis; assembly: GCF_000696875.1. Lineage (NCBI taxonomy): Eukaryota > Metazoa > Chordata > Aves > Psittaciformes > Psittacidae > Nestor > Nestor notabilis. Next base: position 10,401 of record NW_009934390.1, read on the forward strand.
CAATCAGCTGGCTTGGGCTGATCCAACACTGTGCTCATAACAGCTTAAAAGAACTCAAGAGATTATGAACATATGCTCTGATCATTCAGGAACAGTAATGTTATCAATGTTTCTGGGGGAAAAAACAACAGACTTCACACTAAGGCTAAAATTGTTCCAGCCCAACAAATTCCATGTTACTGTCTGCTGTGACACCCTCACCAAGAGAAATTGATGAACTCTCTCAGATACAGCATATTCCTCACTCCAGGCTTCTCAAATTGCCTCCAGAGACACAGGTTTCCTACTGTGCATCTCCTGAACCGTAATTTCACAAGGTATTTCATTTCACATGCTCTATCATTTTGTTCAACTATCCTTTTTATTATTACTCTTATTTAATAAAGACCAAATGAATAGGCTGGCAGGCAAAAGTCTTTTGTGAATCTCATTTATTTGTTCTAATCCAGATGTAACCAGTGCAAGTGGTAATCTAGGCAAAAATGCAGGATCTCAGTGTAAACCAAAAGATTATCTGGGCTACTTGGTCTAGTGGCAGGTGTCCCTGCCCATGGCAGACGGGTTGGAATGAGATGATTTTTAAGATCCCTTCTAACCCAAACCATTCTATGATTCTTTGAAGTTATTTTCAGATACTAATTTACAGAAGAAATACAAATGAAGCTGTTAAACTTGTATTAAGTGACTTTGTAATGCTGTTGAAACCTAAATCAAACAATAAAATACAACTGCTGTTTTTTAAATTTTAGTACTACATTTTCATTTGACAATAACTAACATTTCCCAGCAAGGCTAACTTGTAAGATGTTCCATTTCCTTCAAAGATAATCTCTCAGGAATCATGTCTGCAGGCGTATTACATACCCAGAACAAAACTGGGAGCTCTTAATAGTTAATACAGTTTTCATTTCTCAACTGACCAGTGGCAGGTTATGAGTCATTGGACTGTGGGGAGTTCACATTATCTACTCCTCTCATCGTAAGGAGAAGAATAGATGCATTTCAGTTTTATTGTGACATGAGCCATTATAGAGTACCTCTTCTATACAGAAAACATTAATTACAATATAAGGAGACCTTCAAAGGGGAGCAAGCAGCAGATCAATAAGCAGCCCCCACCAGATGGCAGCACACGTGCACGAACAGACCGAAGCACATCACCAATAGAATGAAAAATAAATAAATATGGAAAATACAGTCTATTCCTCTCAATTTCGGTGTTGCTTATGAGGAATCACGATAAGTTAAATTATTTCTGCCATGCCTTTTAGGTACGGCCAATTTACCTTTTCCTACAGAAATTCCCATCATTAACTGGCAAAGTAAAGATGTGATAGTCTCCCTGTTTCATTTGCCCCCCCAAGATGTTTAACTCAACACTTAACCTGCATACAACACTCAGCAGAGAAATACTGTTGTCTAAGCCACTTGAGATGCAGTTTTCTGTTAAACCTATCTTGCTATATAAAGTATGATGTTTTATAATTCACAAGGATTAGTAAAACAGATCTAAGGAAGTAATGCTTGTAAGCAGCCACTGAAATCGCCTATAATATAGCTGCCCCTCTGTTTTAAGTACAGTTTAAAATAATTTCTTATCTTAAGCATCCCCTTATTTTCCCCAGATCTGATGCTTTTTTAATGGTATGATTCTGTCTGTTCTTCAGAGGATGACCAGATATTAGAGTCTTCAAATCATAGAGTGAACAGTGAAAAGGTTAATATTTTTCCATATTCTGTTTTTGTATTCATGTATTTTATGAATGCAATCACATACCATTAATAACTAAATTTAGCTTTTATTAAGCATGACCGCACAACAGAAGAGACAAACACATTTTATTTCACTTCAGCGTTTTATTCTGAAACCACTGACCTCTTTTTTAGGATTACAAGATCTCACAGGTAAAAATAATATGAAAAGATGAAAGAAAGGTGCCATGCAACAGTAATTCAAAAACATTCTTCTGCCATACAGGAAAAGAAATCATATCATGTTTCTCTTTATGAAAAAATAATGAAAAAAATGTATCCACTATATGAAGTCACAGTTCTTGTAAGAACATAATCTACATCATGAGTTTCCTTTGTCTTCTAGTTTTTGGTTAAGAAAACCTTTCTTTTGAAAAACTGATGGCAAAAGTAACACGAAATTACAACTTGTACTTAAACGCAAAAGAATCATGCCCTATGGCTTATGAGCCTTTAGACAGAAAATGAACAACTACACCTAGATTTGCTTTGTCTTTCACATACCTTGGAATAAACCTGTTCAGAAGTAGTATTAAAATGACAAATACATCCCGCTTTACCTCAGTTTATTCATAAGCTCACCTGCTGTAAGTCAGCAAACCTGAGCTTTCTAAAAAAAAAACAAAAACAAAAACAAAAAACAACAAACTATTAACATATTCCAAACTGTGTTTTAGTAAACTGTCACTAACCTCAGGGAACAGTCTTGCAAAACGAGAGTCCAAGGGTTACATAGAAGACAGAAGAAATTTTTAGACTAGTTGCAATTTCTTGTCCTCTGAAAGACTTCTAGAAATCCTTAAACATTCAACAAAACAAGCTTATGTAGCTGATAAAGACCATTTTTTCTTTCATGCTGCTTTTCAGACTGGTCAATGATATGCTGAGGATCCACCTAATGAAAAGATGCAAGAGGAAGGCCAAAAGGCATTTTTTTATTACGTTTTCCCATATAACTGAGCTACAGAAGAGAGTCTTGAAGAGTTCTGACAGTTTCAAATCACACAGGAATTTCAGTCCTATGCCATGCATGTCAACATAAGCAGCCACTGCTGCGAAATGCTGTATCTCATGGTTTGCCTGAGTCAGAATACTATTACACAATCAAATTCCAAAGCATTACAGGTAGTATTTGATATGATGATGTAAAAAAGATGTCCTAAAATTCTTCAGATGCAGTGAGGAAAATCCTGATCCAAGACCTATACATTAACTTCTTATAAAAGCTAAACACCAATATAACTGAATAGGAGATTATTTTGCTAACACCAAGGATAACCAAATTTGCAATATGGAACCAGAAACACTTTAGCTTAAGACAATGTATCACAACACATGCTAACCCTCCAGTGAATGCCTACTAGAAATAAGTGCCCTTAGTGCTTGTTCACTGTTGTCCATCTTTTCAAGGAGACCCAAACTACTCATTTATCTTCCTCAGGGTGGGAGAGACACAGGGAGAGTGTGTGTAAAAGTCTTACTACTGCACTCAGTAATTCCTGACCCTTTTTTAACTAAGAAAAGACACTTGTTCATCAGAAAATACAGTGGCCTGCAGAGACCCTTACAGAAGAAAGGTAAGATTTCTAACAGTTAGAAGCTAAACTTTTATGAAACAATCCCAGGTTTCAAGAAAAACACCCTCCTATCTGATCGCACCACATTCATTCTAAAATAAGCTACATTTCTGTCAACTTAAAAGAGAAAAGCCACCTGAAAGCACAGTAACCCAAAACAAAACTAAAATGCACTGCACTCAGATAAATACACCTCTCAAAAACCACGTTCTGCTTGAAAAGCGTAAACTAAAACAAAAAATTAAAAACCCAAGCCACCCAACAAACTAAATAGACTAATAGGATATCAACAGAGACTGCTGTATACTCAACTCTTCTTATGCCTTAAGTTTGACTGCACAGTATTTTCAGTATCTTTAAATTCAAGACTCAAAGACATCCTTCCAAAAGAAATCCTCCCTTTGACCATTCTAACTAACTGTACTGGGGTACTCCAACTACTCTTCTTCGGGGAAAAGGAAAAAAAAATGTATTTGTAGACCCTTACCTGATTCCATGCATATGGCTTCTCATACCATGTAGGAACAATTTTATCTCGAGGTTTTGATTTGCAGATTAAACTGAAATTACATAAAAATAGCCTTAAGAAATACACTTGTATTAGATTAATTCTAAAGAATAAGGAATTTCTGTATTAGACACAACTAGGCATTTATGAGGAGTCTGTGCTTAAAGGAATCCTAAATTTCCTTATTAATCTAGGATGTTAAGTGTATCAGAATCTATTATCTTTTAAAGGAAATTATGTTGTGGTTTTTTTTTTTTAATTTACAAAGTACTAAATTTGCAGCTGTCATTTATTCCCTAAGTTTTATGCATGCTTATTCACTAGAATGTATAATAAAGCTATTTTTAGGGTATGTTGTTTTACATGACAACTCAATTACTATAGATTCTCTGTCTGCTCCAGTTATTCCTTCAAGCTGTGCAAAGTACAACAGTAGTAGACATTAATTAATTCTGTCTAGATGTGTTTTTCAAAAACTGATTTTAGTCTTAAGTAGTGGTGACATGTTGTAAATACAATTAACTTCTGAAAAATGGAGAAGAATTATGAAAGACTGTTCAGGCTAAATTTTTACCTATGTGCTCTTATTTAGTTTTTTCCAGGACACAAAAGAAGTACAATGAGAAAAAACATTCAAAATGAAGAAGGATTTTACACAAAGGAAAAGAAAACATCATGACAATAACCAGATTGTCTCTTTCTTCAAAAAGGTAAAAAAAAAAAAAAAAAAAAAAAATTAGAAAAATTAACTGTAGGATTGTTGGAACAGAATCAGTAAAAGCATTAAAAAAAAAAAATCTAGGAGAGAAAACACTACCCTGAAAAAGTGTAAAATCTCCTAAAGAAAAAAAAAGCCCAGAAGGCTGATGAGAATGACCAAGCCAGGCAGTGAACACTGACAGAACTGGGGAACACATCAGTGCTGAGGAGCTGTGCAGGCTGCTCCTTCCCTTCCCAACTGGCGGGAGACATCTGAACAATCAACCCAAAATAGGTGCTGAAGCACCAGTGGGTATTCACATGTCTGAAGAAACAGCAGCGACGTTTCTGTGCCTTAAATTTAGAATGTAAGTGCTGATGTCCAAACACGAGCTCCTGTTACCGCCACACTCACCTCCAGAAAGGCTGTGTGGTTTTGCTTCTTTCTGCCTATCCACTTTTCTCAACTTCTCCCTACACTTGTTACCACTTGAATTACACAAGCAAACTTCATTCAGCTTTCAAGTCTAAACATGGTACTACATGGCAGTGTCCAAAGGCAATGCAGACACTGACTGGCCTGAAGTACTTGGACACAAACAGGAAATTAAACATTGCATCAGCAGTACACTCGACAGCTGTGATTTCACCAAGAGTTTTTCAAATGTGAAACACGAACAGCTTGCCATCAGCCTGCACTGGTTCTCCTTAAGGTGAAAGCACAAACAACATGCATTTCTGGAGGTACAGCCTTTGTGGAGCTGTACCACCACTTTCTGAAGGTGCGCACAAACCACTGCCACAGCTAGCTCAAAGCAAAGGCAGGTGGCCTTACTTCAGTTCATAAATTAGCCTGGGACTTCAGCGATTAACTTGGCCAACACCTATCCTACACTAGTTTGTTGAGGGAGGAAAGACAGCACACGTGATTCAACTGTAATGTATAGGGAGAAAAAATTCTTAATCCTTCTGTACTCTTACGCTGTACAACTTTATTAGCTTTGTCCTGGGTGCACAAAGCAAAGGTACATCAGAAGTGGTATCCTGTAGAACAAGTTTTACAGTCTAGGTTTCATGACTCTTAAGTGACCAGGCTTCCCTGAAGAACTAGTGCTTCCACAAGAAGTCTAAAGTTGTTGAGTATACTGCTTTATAAATAAACAAAGTAAATTAAGTGCATCATTAAATGAGAACATATATTGTTTCCCCAAAGCCTAATCTGAGCTATGCTTCAAGCAATCATTTATTTTGGTTTTGCTGAGACCGAAACAGAAGATCTTATTTCTATAAAATAATTACCACAGAAGTTTCTGACGAACATCTTCCTGCAGCTGTGTCACTCTTGTTTGTTCAAAACACACTGCACATTCAGAGAGCAGCTTATTAATGGCTGTCCTTAGGATGTTTATCTATGAAAACACGAGTGACAGAATATAAAGCACTCTAAACCAGCAGTAGCTCTGTATTTTATATACTATATTAGATAAGATTGACACAAAGGGGTTGTGGCACCCATACCATCAAACTTCAACAGAAATATTAATAACATAAGCAAAACCATCTGAAGCTTTAGAAACACTTCTTCCTCCAGATGCATCTCTGCTGGTTCAAGATGTTAATGTTCAGCCACTTGATCATCATTCAGCCACAAACATCAAGGTTACTCAGATACGCTACAAAACATTCAGGCTACCACTTGCCTGGATTTTTTTAGTTGTTTTTTTTTTTTTTTTTTTTTTTTTTTTTTTACAAACACAGTATTCCTTCTGTAAAATTTTTAAGGATTTTCTCCATGCGTCCATAATTTTCACATGGACGGCTTCACTATGGGCACATTGGAAATTTGGTGGCCTCTTGTGATGGGGTTACAGTGTTGGTGGATAAGGAAAGAGAAACTGATGTCACCTCCATGGACTTGTATGAAGTGTTTGACATTGTACCACACAACATCCTTGTCTCTAAACTGGAAAGGCATGGATGTGATGGATAGATCACTGAGTGGTAAGCAATTAGCTGGATGGTCACACACAGAGTTATGGTCATCAGCTTGATGTCCAAGTGGAGACCAGTGACAAGTGATGTTCCTCAGGGGTCAGTACTGGGACTGCTGCTGTTTAATACCTTTGCTGGCAACATGAACAGTGAGATTGAGCACACTCTCACCAAGTTTGCCAATGACACCAAGCTGTGTGGTACAGTCGACACGCTGAAGGGAAGCAATGCCATCCAGAATAACCTTGACAGGTTTGAGAGCTGGGCCTTTGTGAACCTCGTGAAGTTCAACAAGGCCAAGTGCAAGGTCCTGCATCTGAGCTGGGGCAATCCAAGCCCAAACACAGGCTGGGTGGAGACTGGATTGAGAGCAGTCCTGAGGAGGACTTGGAGGTGTTAGATGTTGGAAGCTCAACATGAGCTGACAATGTGTTTGCAGCCCAGAAAGCCAAGAGTATTCTGGGCTGCATGAGAAGGATCATAACCAACAGGTCAAAGGAGGTGACTCTCCCCCCTCTACTCTGCTCTTGTGAGATCCCATCTGCAGTACTGTGTGCAGTTCTGGGGCCCTCAGCATAAGAGCAGCACTGATCTGCTGGAGCGAGTCCAGAGGAGGGCCACAAAGATGATCAGAGTACCTCTCCTATGAAGACAGGCTGAAAGAGTTGGGCTTGTTCGGCCTAGAGAAGAGAAGGCTCCAGGGAGACCTCAAAGCAGGCTTCCAGTACCTCAAGGGGCCAACAGGAAAGCTAGAGAGGGACTTTTTACCAGGGCACATAGTAACAGGACAGGGGGTAACGGTTTTAAACTGAAAGAGGGTAGATCTGAATTCTAGAAGGAAGAATGAGGGTGTTGAGGCACTGGAACAGGTTACCCAGAGAAGCTGTGGCTGCCCCATCCCTGGCAGCGTTCAAGGCCAGGTTGGATGGGGCTTTGAGCAATCTGCTCTAGTGGGAGGGGTCCCTGCCCATGGCAGGAGGGTTGGAACTAGATGATCTTTAAGGTCCCTTCCAACCCAAACCATTTTTTGATTCTGTGATATGTGCACCAGCATGTACAGTGTGTCCTTAAAAAGCCTATAGAGACCACTGCCCATCACCTGCTCTGTACATAGAAATAATCAGGGCATGTGAGGTCTTTCACTGTATAAAGCACGTATCAAATCTGAAGCACAGGTCAAATACAGCTTTCTGTCCTGCGTAACGAGCGGATACATGTACTTCCCTCTGACAGATCTCTGTCTACAGGTTGCAAAAAGGCTGTAATGAGGAATACAGGTTTTTTTGTTTGTTTCATCTGCTCTGAGACAAGTAACTTGATAAATTCTTATACATATTTTACCTCTGATATGTCTTCCACTCCAAAATGCACATCAAATGTCAGTTCCATGTCATTTTCTGGAAGCAGAGGAGCTCCAGAAGTCTGACTCCAACCCAAACCACACAAAACACCAGTAAAATACTTTCCGCTTTTATCAACCCTATACAAAAAAGAAAGAAAACAGTTCCAGATGTTTTCTTACATGTTAGATGATGTTAGAGATGAAAAAACTGAACACTCATATGCAGAGTTAAATTAATTTGTTTAAGCCATGCCAAGCAAGATGCACATATTTTGAAGAAGCTAAAACAACTGAAAGGCATTCACACCTAGTCATACTGTTTGTTTCAAATATAGTGATGAAACAGAACTAAAGTTCTGATTATGGAAACATCTACTCATAAAACTTAAGAAAACCATACATATGTGAAATAGAACTTAAGGAAAGCTAGCTTCACTAAGTTGACATGACAGTCCACAGACACAAGAATTTAAACAAAACGCAACAGTAATGCAACTGCTAGAACTCTTTTACAAAAGAGTTTACAAGCTTTTACAAAACTCAAGCAAGTTCCTCTCCTCATGTACGTTTAAAACTTGCCCAGTTCTACAGTACATCTTCCCAGGCTTCCAGCACAATTGACAAGAACTGTATTGCCTTACTGTGAGGGTAGAGCCTGCAGCACCAATTTTTAAGTACATGAAACAAGTTATCTTAGCCACAAATTATACTAATATTGATAAAAGATACGAGAATTACATGAACAGGAAATGCTAAAAGCAGAAAAAAAGTCACCAATTTGTGAGGGATCCTAAAAAAAAAAAACCAAAACCAAAAAACCAAAAAACAACCCAAAACAAACCCCCTACCCTCCCACCCCACCCCATTTTAAAATGCATGAATACCTTAGTTCTATGGCAGGAGCAAACAACATACTGAGGAGCGGAAGCAGGCCAGGAATAGGAGGCATCAAAGATGTTTCCTCTAAAATTACAGCAGATCCTGTCACACACACAAAAGAAAAACAAAACAAAACTCTAAGGAGTACCTAATGAAAACAAAACCTCAAAAGGATGTAACGTAGAACTACAGTAGCATTTCCTCATAGGACTATTCCCATAAAACCAAAGTCTAGAGAAACTGTCCAAACACTTATTAAGCATTACCAGTTGCATTTGCTGATACGGAAGCAGAAACCAACAACTGCTGAAAGGGATCTTCTGGAGCGTCATGGAGAACAACAGAGTTTATGCTTTGCTTTTGTATGAGAATGTTTCTGGGAGGAAATAAAATATTTTCAACATTAAAAAAAAAAGAACAAGACACCAAACCCCACACAGACATGTAAAAAAAAGTATTATTTTAAATTCACAATACAACCTTAATGAATAGCAGTTACCTAAATACCATTTAACAGATGTACATGATTAATAAATAATCTAAGACGTTAAAGCACCTTTAATAAAACTATCCTTAAATCTTACATAGTGATAGTGTGCATATTAATGCAACTTAATCCTGACTTCAGTCCTTTCAAAGAATGAAAATTCTGTGAAAAATCTGTCAGAGTAACTAGGATGGGTTTTGCCTATATATTGAAAATTACATCTGAGAACATGCCTATACTTCACAGTAAAAGTCTTCTCATACCTGAACTGGGATACTCTAGTCATGCTGTAGCATTTCAGCTCATAAGGACTGAATGGGCCAAAAACCGTTACCTGCAAAAGAGAGAGAACAAATGATGTTCTAGTTAGTACTTGAATCTCTCCAAATCAAAATACTCCATAAATGAAAACCAAAACACATTTCAGCATGTACTGAGCAACACTGAATTGATAAATTGATAAGCAGCATTTTCATTTCACCTATCTAGAGCAAACTTGGCACTTGAACAAAAATAATGTATTTTTCACAGGTGTTGGGGATTCACAACTTCCCTCTGGCTTAAAAAGCGCAAGTTCGTACTTCACAGAGCACCTAATAAAATTAGGACATTTTTGTTTACATGAGCAGTCTTTAATCTTGACAAATCTCTCACTTTCATAAAGTGAGTAGTTAAACAGGATTACTCCTGTTGGGTAAATTGAGCATGAAGAGATGCTTGAAAACGCAAAATATTGTTGGATCTGAGATGTGAAAAGAATTATAATGTAGACAAGACTTGTAATCAGAGTGCAGAGCAGGACACATTTTCATATTTATATTTCAGCTTAGTAGTGACTACATATCTCAAACGAAGTGAGAAAAAATAAATTCTGAGTTTGGAATTGGTAGTGGAAGAAACACCCACTGTTTCATTATCAGTCACTGGAGTGTTCACTGCATTACCTATCCTAGCAGCTTACCTATCACTAGCTGAGGAAGAACAAAACAATGCTTATAGTAAAAATCATGTTTAAAATCTTCTGGGGAAAAAAACCCCAGCAAAAATCCAAACAGAAAACCAGCAGGACTGCAATCTTGCTTTTTTGCTGTAGGTTATGTAGTGACGACTACCAGAGGTGGAAACACTGTGTTCAGTTTTTTAATTTTATCTTCACTCTGCAGGGTTTTGAAGCGCTGCCTTAAAATGTGTTAGAAGAGTTGGTTCACTCTTAGGCTAAATAGAATACACTATTAAAGGCATCAGATGTGGTTTGGGTGTTAAAGACACTTTCAGTCTTCATCTCCATTCTAACACTGTAAGAAGCAGTGTTAGAAATGACATACCAATGACATAGCACTCTAAGAAATGACATACCAAAACCACCACCCAAGTTACCTTATGGGTTGGCACATTAGATTTGTGGTCAGAAAAACAGTTTAACAATCTTTCAAGGAGATGCTTTTCTTCCTCTCTTGAAGAAACAGGTATTTTCTCTTCTTTTACTTGGTCCAAAAATAATTCCCTGAGCAAACTATGGCTTTGCTACATAATAATGGAAGAGTGTTAAAACCACGAAATGTCTACATTTTTCATAAATTTTATAAAAAAGATCCTACACTAAGCACACACGAACTCACATACAAATACAAACCCCAAAGTTCTTATCACCTTTCAGATTATATAAAATATAGAAATGGGAGACAGTTAAAACTATGAAACATATTTTATCAGAGTTTAAAAAAACAATGGAACAGTTCAGATGCAATTATCTCCTGGGAAACATCTCTCAAAAGATGTTTCAAAGCAGCAATGCTTTTATCCCACAACTTAATATGAATTATGAACACACGTATGTTGTCCTTTTCAAGTATTAATCTTGCCTAATCCCATGGCATTAGTCAAGACTTCAACTCAACTTCTCAGGACTCTAGCCTGAGCTGAAATAAATTAGTATAGAAAAGTAGAAGCGGCTTACTCAATACATACTTGTGATTCATATGATTCTTCTGCTAGTTCAGCATAACATTCTTCAATAAGCACATCTCGAATATTCACAAGCTCTTGGCACCTTGAGTAATAGAAAACATCTACATGCAGAACACTATGCACAAGTGAATACACCTTCACTAGAAGTGCAGAGCCATTTACTAGTGAGGCAAATCTCTGGCTAGCACTGTAACTCCACCTTTCTCCACACACAAGAGATTGTGCGGAAGGACGCATCTTGCATATCTTGAATTCTAAAGCCTAGAACAAAAACACGGAAAACAATGCTTAACTGAGTAGAAATCAGCATAAAAACATTTTTCCCCAAACCATTTGAATTAATAACTATAAATTACTTCGTAATTATTGCAGTGGTTTATGTTAATTCCTAGGATAGCTGTAAAGCTACTGGCATAATTCCTACTCCATCATTGCCAACGCAGCTACACACTACATCTCATATGACTTCAATATTGTAGATAGTTGCTAATGAAACAGAGCAAACAGAGCATAATAAAAGATAATTTGGTATTAATTCACCATCCACATTAAAATCTTGGGCGTAGAGATGTCTTCTCTGTACAATCCACACTTCTTTTCAACTACAGGAACAGAAAACTTGGCAAGACCTCTGCAGCTATTCTGTTCCTGGCAGGCAAGTGTAAGTTCACATTTAACCCCTTCTCACAATCGCTATCTGTAATTATGTCTTCAAATGAATTTTCAACAAAAACCCTATTTTTTTTTTATAGCTAGTCATTAAAACCAGTCATTAAAAGATTAGGCCTGAAGCAGAAACGTATTTCCCTTTAATGCATCTGAAGAAAACACAAAAAGGGATGCTTCTTGCCAAAATTAATTCTACTTGTTTTTTAAAATCAATTAAAAAGAAAACCTAACAAAATGAGGCCTGTTGAGATCTAATACTGAGAAAAGATAAATAAAATACAGAAAACTAGAGAACTATAAATCTAAACTTCTGCTCATTAATTTATCTTTTCATCATTAAATGCTTCAGAGAAAGTTACGACACACCTGTTTCAGTTCACTGAAGACTGAAAAGCTGAATTTCACTTAAATTCTAGTTATTTGATTTGTAAATATAGCTCAAGAGTTATTTTTTCTCAAAAATTATAAGGGACTATAAAGTCCCTCAGGTTTATGTTACATATTGCTATTTAATTATCAAGAGGGCTGTCTGAAAAGATCCAAGTAAAGGCAGTAGTTCAAAGAACATCAAAGCAGCACAAAACCAGAGACTTGTAGCTTTGTGAAATTTAAATCAGGCATCTCCTATGTATTTGTCCTGTAACTAACAGTGGAGCAGAGAAGAGGCCTTGATGAAGCAAAAATACTTTGCACATTAACTGTACAGCAGACTCAAGCCATGCAGACAAGGAGAGATGCTATGCTGCCACTTACCTGTAGTAGGAGCACCTACATTTAAGCAGAGAACAAAAAATTAAACTCGTTGTTGATAGTTTCTCCTCTGTGGGCTGTTTTCTAAGCTGTATAAACCTCTGCTGTTTGTTCAGAGGCTCTTTAGACTAAAGCTCAGCCTGTTACTCCTGAGCTTTTCATATTATAAGCAAGTAAGAGAGGAACCAAAACAACATGCTCCTTCCAGGAAGTTCTGTTTCTCATAGAATTGACTGACAGCAAAGAAACAGATAGCCAAAAGCAACAAACAGCAAAAGGCAGCCATTAGAGCTATTTCTTCTCTCCTTCTGTTGTTCCTGTGATTACCAGTGGGAGAGAGATCCCAGTATGTTGTTCCCACAGAGACAGGACGAGGTCAACCATTCAGTTAAAAAAAATACAATTTTTTTATGTCCAGTCAGGCATCAAGTTCAGGCTTCCCTCCCACTCACCTCCCCAGCGTTAAAGCTACAATTACATACAATGCAATTTAGTTACATAAGAATTACTGCTCTGTGCATGTATGTCTCTGGAAAGCATTTATCCTACTAGTGAAGGTGATTTGTATGTGCTCCCATTAGCAAAATACATGTTACTTCATTATTATTCTGAGAAGCGTTAGATTTGAAGTACACTTCTGTTTGGCAGACCAGACATGAAACTACCTATTAAGCAGCAGCAAATAGCATTGTCCCTACCTGGAATGGAAGCTCTTGAAGAGAGCTTGGAATCTTTTTTAATTTCTCTAAAGGCACTTTTGATCTATTGCCATAATCCACAAAGAACACCTGGAAAAAGAATCAAGAGCATCTGCAGAGATTCCACATTAGAAGCGTTACTTTTCAGTGGCAAGGAAAGTGACAACCTTAATTACAGTACAACACAAGTCTTATCAATTTAAATGGAAGCAAAACCAGAGTTTGGAAAACATGCAAATGAAGTCATATCAAAAATAATACACCAAATCTTACCATGTCTATTATGTGATTCCTTGGCTTAAACATCCACTGTAATTTAAGTATTCTGCTAAATCTTTATAGGCAAATTTCTCCAAGGCTCTCTCTCCCCACAATTAAACCTGTATAACCTTACTTCTTAACAGTGAATGATATTGCCCAATAATTGCTTTTAGATAAGCAAATGCTAACACGGATCTGGTGACTGTTTATAAATGCAAACGAGAAAGTGATGAGATTAGCACTGTTGCTCACTAGTTTTTTTATGACTTCAAAAAGATGCAATCTCCTTAGTATTAACTTTATAGTGGTGACACCCAGCTATGTTAAGAAATCAAGAAATTCAGAGGAGGAATGGGCTGTATTACAAAAATCTGTCCTTAAGTGCCGAAAACAAAGGTACTGTACTGAAAAATGAATACCAATCTGGAGCTGTGGCACAAGTTTCCACTACTGATATTGGAATGAAAAGTCAAAATATTCTAATAAATTTGCTGATGATCAAGAACTAAGCACTATAAACACTGATACAAAAAAGATCACACTGAATGGACCTGAGAACTCAACAGGAATGGAGATAACTAAATGGTATGAAGGACACACTCATATCGTTTGGAGTTTTTAACAAGTTCTGCTATAAACTCCATGTTACTATATATAAATTCTAATTAGTTGGATATTACCAAGGAGACAAAACTGATTTTAAGATGACAAGAGGGGGCCCATACAAAAAAAATCTATGGAAAGGCATATGTGGCATTTATCATGACATATTTTTTTAATACAGAGGAGAAACACTGTGTTGGAAGAGGAATACTAGCACCACTGCATAAAGAAAGGCAGAACTGTATGTACAGGAGCATGCATAATCCTGCTTCAAAAAACCGAGGTCAAAATAAGAAAGAGGAGTGAGAAGGGGACCAAGTGAAAAAAGAGTCTATGTAGTACGTGCAAAGAATGCAGCTTGCTTCAATTAGCAAAACAAAGTCCAGGAAGAAAGAGATAGATATGGAACTGGTGGGGAAGGGAAAGGAGCTAAAAAGAAAACCTATGTAAACAAGGGGAAGAAACACTGGCAGAAGAACAATCTCAGACAAACTGGCCATGAATGTTTGAAAACCAGCAATACAGTGAGATCAAGAAACTTAATTTTAAGATGGATGTCAATCTATTTATAAAGAGGAATTAATGGGGCTGTGGCCAGCAATGTAGCACTGGACTTTGACCTAAGCATTCCTTACTATGTTTTCAAAGTTACTGGAGGTTTTAGTCTATTTTGCTTCGCTCTGCTTCAGCACACAAGATACTTCACTCTATCAACAACAGTGTCTCATTTAATATTAAAACATTACTGTGTTCTGGAAAAAACCTAATTCACCTATTCTGACAACATTCTATTAAGGTTTTATTTTAGTTCTACATATTTCTTTACTGGAATACTTATAATCATCAGGAACATAGTTCTTGCTTACTAAAGCATAGCTCCAAGATTGTCAACCCAATTACATTCTACCAATTCAATGTAACGTAACATATTAGTGTACCTCAGCAAAATCTCCACAAACATACAGAATACGAGCTCTACAATATCCTCCATCTTCCAGATGAGTGAATGGTGCCAGACAAACCATCTCTGGATGTGGAGACACTGGCAAATCCATCAGGTTCTGATAGTTAATTTCAGCAGTTAAAGCCTGAAGTACAGTCCTATTTTTTTCATCTGTCCTGTAACCCCAAAAATGTCCAACTTCTACTATCTGAAAGTATAAAAATTAGACAATATCAGATTCATATTGTTATTCTACATCAAATACAAAACACATTTGAGCAAAATACTTGAAAGCACTCCTACTCCTGACACACACATAGAAAAGTTCTCATACTGCAATAATAGTGAAGCATTTCTCTCATAATTAGGTGAAATTTTAAGATGTTTACTTGATGTGCAATACACTTTTCATCTAAATAGACCCTGATACAAAAATTACTAAAGTACAGAAAATTTAGAAAAGACTGCTTCCATTTTTCTAAACCAAATTAACATATAGAAAACATAATGTATACAGTTGATTAGACAGATACATACAGATATAGTGCACTTCTCTTATTAGTGAAAGAATACCAGTTAGCTGCATCTATCAGAAAATCAGCATTGTTACTGTTATGATCAGCTATCCCTTAGGAGACTGAAAAGAACTTACAAAAGAATTTAAATAAAACTGAATAAAATGAGCTATCTTTACAAATGGCTTACTGAACTCCTATACCATTTCTGATATTCTAGCAGATGCTTGCAATAAAAAGAAGAATCTTTATTTACAATACACATGACCATTAAAGTTGATGTATTAAACAGAAGTAGCACAAATAGCTAAGTGGTTGGAATATATTTGACCAAACCACAAATATTTTTGATCCAAGAGATTTAGGTAACTAAAAGGAAGAAAATGCTCTTTTCTGCACTTGCAAACCACGCCACTAATATCAAGAACTGTTGTAATACTTCAGCCTGTAATTTCAGTGGTTTAGATTGGTTTTATCGTTGTTTTTATTTTAGCAGCATATACACTGTTTGCTATTCCTCTATTTGTTGGGAAGATAGTTAACACAAGCTGTAAAATTTCTCAGCTGCAGAATCCAGAAATATTATATATGCACACAATCTTCCCCTAAAACACTGTCTTTTCTGCGTGCAAGATTTTTCCTGAATAAGCATGCAATACCATTAATTCATCTCACTTCTCACATCTACAGGTTCTGAATAAAACTGCCAGTTAATAACAACCAAGTAAATGGCCCAAATACCTACTGATTCTCATTTCTACAGTGTACACAAATATTTTCCCCTTCCCATTATTCTCTTTACATTTATGGCTACTTCCAGCTAACACTGCTGTAAATCCATGCCAGTAAATCTCGCAAATTTTGTGAAGTGCAAGTAAATTTCAATGTTTGAAATTTGTGTGACATGATTACTGTTTAACAAAGAACTACTCAAAACTAGACCAAGAATTTTCTTCATATGTCTTAAGGATATCTCCATGCTAAAATCATTAGCACCCATTCCTTTCATTTAAACTTATCAGATATTAATCTCCTCAAAGTTATCTAGGTAATGATTATTAGATATTACCTACTTCAGATGTAGAACATTCCTACCTCTGTTATCTTGATGGACAGAAGACGATTTGGGATCATCTTTGACTGTTGTAAAGCACCAAATGAGACTTCCACAGGCTCCAAACTCTGCTTCTGACAGTCCACATTTACTCTAAAAAGATTATGGAATAATGATGCTAAATACTTCACAAGCAAAACCTTAAGAGTTCCAATTCCTTTGCTTTCATTTACTTCCCAAGGTGTCCTTAGGGCACATTTATGTACTTACTAACTTCTAGTCAGCAATACTGAATTCAATTAGAATGCAAAATGACCATGCAGAACCAAAATACTACAAAGTAACTGAACGCCATTATAACCAAACACAGAAAGATACATACCAAGACACAACTGTGCCATCAGTTTTTGTTAGAAATCCAAAGATTTAAGGTTAAATAGTGAGGCATTTTGCTATGGCATGCCTCCTAAGCTTATTTGTTAAAAATAAATTGAGTACAGTACAACACAAAGATATTCATATATATTTTTTTAATATATCATATTCCTTTTACTTGACAAAAGTTAAAAACTCTAGAACTAGTCTTTCAGCCTAGGAGACTTCTGAAGTGCCTCAAGAATTAATTTCCACAAAGATTTTAAGTGCTGTTTTGGGCACAGTGAAACTGCTAATATATTTAATTAAAAACTAAGTACAATCAACTGCAGCTGAAGTATTCATCTGCACTTTAACACTTCCAGTTCATTCCTGCCTTCCTATTTTAGATTTCTTGAAAATACTAAAATGGCTGCAGACCAAGCAGAAGCTAGGCAGATTACCATTTTAATAAGTGGCTTGTATGACCTGAAGCTCAGAATCACAGACAGCATATAACAGTGAAACCCACATACCAGATTTTTTAACAAAAGCAGGCGTGGGCCTGGAAGACTCACTATGCTGCATTCCTTGTCAGTATTCTCTATTATGCCTCCCCACCTTACACTGTTCCATTTCTCCCCAGTTTCTGTTGTTATACCCCTCCCTCCCTTGCTTTTATGTCACCAAATGCCACGCCTTATTTGTTTTGGTTCTAGCAATCCCCACATTGTCTATAGCATGAAGAAAAATTACTGTGTACATCCATCTTTCTATATGCCAAAGGCAACTTTTAAAAAAAGAAAGATAGCATATACTTGGTGTTCTCTTCAACAGTAAACCACCTCTAACTATAAAGAAATATGCAAGACAATTATATTATTTCTAATCCTTCAAAAACATTCTGCTTATGCAAAGTTACACATCTGCTTTTTGAACCTGTCTTCCTTGATGACACTTCCAAGGAAATCCCCACTAATTCCAGCAAACCTCATTTCGACACAGAGAAACGTGTTTTTCCATATGCAATACCATTACCTTAGAGATTCCACACTCACAGCTGTCACTCCTTGCAACTGCTTTTTAATATCATTTAGATGATAAGCATTCAGCGCAAGAGGAATTTTCAGCTGTGACATCTTGACTGACAGGTATACTGCGGGAAGAATCTTAAAGCCCTCCATTGGGTTACGGGAGAACTCCACAAAAGCCCTGTTCAAAAAAAAAAAAACAAAGCACGAGAAAACAAAACAAAAACCCACCAAATAAAATTGCGATTAATACTTGATGAGGAATCCAAACACAACCAAAAAAATCCAGAAAAGCCATCATTTCCTCTCCCTGTCTTTACCTTAGCAGGTCAGCAAACAGTAAAAAGTAGATTCTTCAAAAGCTTTGCCTATTGCTCTTATGAATCTTAATACTTCAATTATCACCACGGTTATAAGAAAATCTTTCTAACACTCTCACAAGCACATACCAAATTTACTGAGTTTATTTAATAGAAAGGATGTGGAAATCTATGTGAGTAAGGAAAGACTGGAAAAGGCCTAAGGAGGATTATAGAAATGCAGCTTTGAACAGTTGTAGTCAAAAGATAGCCAGATGATTAGCTGAAAGAGCCAGTTGCATGCATTTGTGCAAAGCCATCTGACTGTAGAAACAAGCTAAATTCAGTATACAAGTTAGGAATACAAACTGATCAGCTGCAGCTAAGGTCCACTCTTTGACCATAGAAGAGACAAAACAAAAGGCAGTCCCTAACTTAGCTAGTTTATCTAATGTTATTCCAATCAATGTATCTCAAATTTTAAACCCACCTTTCTTACTGTAGCCAATGCATTAAAAATAAACTGCTGATTCCAAAGAGAGAAAAATAAACTCATTTTGTCAGTGCACCACTGACAAAAAAAGTGATTACTAGATTCATAACTGAGAACATGAGAAAGGCGGGATACTTGAAGTATTTTATACTTACTTTGATCCATCATAGGCAATAGATTTTACCTGCCCACACTGTCTAAACAGTGACTGCAACTGTTTATGGTATAGATATCCATAGGGAGGAATATTCCTCAGCTGTTAAGAAAAAGTAATTAAATTTGGATACATTCATATATTTTACTGCATTAAGTTCACCTCAACAGTTAGCTTCACTCTTAAGCTGTGGCAGTGTTGTACAATTTAAGTCCTTAATTCAAAAAAATGCTATATACTACATTAAATTTCAAAATCTCAAAAGACAGTAATATTGGAGTTTTGCTGCTAAAGCTGCCCTAACTACTGGTGGATGAGTGTTTTCTTTAACTATAAATGAAGCAGCTTTATCCGTAGTTCCATGTATTTCTTCAACAATTTTTCCTAGAAGCTGTCTAGTATCCCTCTTTTTGCTTATAACAGAAAAGCAATGGTTATGCTTCCTTGTCCACCACTGGGAACTACATCCTATGGGAACTACATCCTAGGCAGTGTGCACAGCCTGGGAAACTAAGCGAGGAGGAGCTAAAGCCCTGCATGTCCTGACATAACTACCACATATAGTATTAGTGACGTACGGTGGGACAGCTTGTTCAGCTGGAGAGCACTTAGTGATGCTTACATGCTTCTTAGGCATGACAGTCCAAGGGCAACTTCCTGGTCTTCCCTATGTGGAGGAGTAGCTCAAATATAAGATGGTCTTACATGGAACACATAATGGGACAACCCACGCCTTGTGGGTCAGGATAAGAGGTCAGTAAGGGTAACACTGAGGTAGGAATTTCTAACAGACATCAGTCAGGATGAAACAGATAATCTTTAGACAACTTGCAGAGGTCTCCAGATCACAGACCCTGCATCTTAGAGGGAGACAGTAAGCTCCCTGATAACCTGGCGAGAAGGGTAGGACCCAAGCTCTTAGATTTCTGAAGGGTGTAACTTCTTAACAGAGGCCATGAGCCAAACAGGGCTCTTCTGGATCTGCAGTTGGTGAACAATGTAGAATTCATTACAGCAGCCATCATCAACAGCAGCTTGGGCCAGAGCAACTAGGAAGGAAGGGAGCTCAAGATCTTGGGAATGAGGAAAACAAGCAACAGAAAACACATCCTGAAGTCTAAGACGGCACAGTTTGGTTTATTCAGGGAACTGGTAGGTGGGATCCCATGGGAAGCTGCAGAATCTCCATCCTCAGAGCTTCTTCAAGACACAAGTGGATGAAGGCCTAAGCAACATGGTCTGAACGCACTATTAATTCTGCTTTGACCATATCACTGGACTAGCTGACTGCATGAGGTCTCTTCCAACCTGGATTATTAAAAGATTCTGCTATTCTTGGATTTTAATCCTAAAACCACCACAAATTGATGAAGTTACATGAGTTGCAACACTTTTTCAAAGGATTTCTGTTAAGAATAACATTCTAGTTAAATATATTGGACTCTGTAGTGTTACGTATGGTGGACTTTACAGGTGGTATATACTCAAATATAATGCATTATGATTTTAACATGTATTACCAAGGCAACAAGAGAGCTGTGCATTTTACAAATTCCATGAGCTAAACTAACTTGAAAACTAACTCTACAAATCAACAGAACAGCTTTCTCCTACTTTAACACCTGTCTCCAGCATGTCCTTTGGTATAGAACTAGCTGCTCTTCTTGGGTAAGCAGCAAAAAAAAATAATTCCTTAACAGTTAGCTTGTAAGAGTTTCTCTCCTGCCTTTTCATCTATCTGTCTTCTCTTTTGCTAATACAAATCTATTCTTTGAGGCTCACTGGTTTGTAAGCTTGTTTTCTTTAAGTGTAGGTCATGGTTATTTTACAGTTCAGATTATTATTAGTATTATTAATTCAGATACACCAAGTATTTTCCTAGTTGAGACTGTATACTACTTTGCAAAATCAACGCAGTCATTTCAAACTCGAACTTACTCAGATATAATATTTCTCAAAGATGATAAAGCAGAGCGCAAATACCTAAGCAGCCTTAAAGCAACAAACATCTATGCTATGCACTATCAAGTAGATTGAAAAAAAGTATGGTTAAAGTTGCAAAACACATTTCATAAATACTCATTAAGAAATGCCTTTGATAGTCCCGTTCTATTTTTCAAATCATTTAGTAGTTTTATGAAAGTTGTTTGCCTGTGCAAGACTAGCAATCAATGCATAGAAGCAGTTCTCAGTAGGAATTGTTCTAAAATTGCCCACCCACAAAATGTTTATTATATTGAAAGAAATGGAGATGGGAGAGAAGACAATTTATGAAGTGAGGATCACAGTAGATTATTACATCCTCGCCCAAGACAGAGCAAGATTTGAAAACACCACCAAAACACTACACATGTTTATTACTTGGGTCATTCACCTTCTTAACATACCATAACAGTCGTTTTCGGATCTTTGCCAGCAAGGTCTCTCACAGCACTTTCTTCATTACATTTTCCAAAAGTAAAGTAGTTTGGATAGAAAGCACCGGCTATCACAACCTGAAATCAAGATATTTTGGATAATGCAACGGATTATATTCAGTTTCTTGAGAAGAGATAACTATCAGCATAAAGAGATACCAACAATTTTAGTATCATTTTTTCCTGTCTCTTTCCAGGAATTGCTGTAATTGCAGACTAAACATTACTTTATGCAAATCCTTAAAACCATACTTTTCATGAAAAGAGTTCAACTTCTGCAACAATCTTGAATAATTTTAATATTCTTGTATGCAAACTTGCTCTAACGAAAACTTTGTTAGCCCTGATTTCAAGAGCCTCAATTTTAAATAAATTCACAAAAAATAGCTACATGAAAATGGTTTTATTTTCATGTTACATCTTAGGGTATTTAACAATTCAGCTCTGTAAAGTTTACTGCTTATACAGTTAAACCAGTTGTCACTGAAATGATAAACAGGTCTGGGGAGGGAAAAAAAAGTCACTACTAATCAGTCCAAATGAAACAAGAAATATAACTGGAAATTTGACAAAGTTACAATAGCTGAAAGACATCTAATCCTTTCCCTTCTCCCCCCTTATAACTTCAACCAAGCCAGTGGTGGTCCAAATAGGGCACTCAAAACAAGTGAAAATGTAATTTTCAAATCTGATAGTTCTTAGCTTTCCCACACAAACCACCCTTCTTTAGAGTCTTTTTATGACTTTAACAAATATTAGCCTGAATACACAGTTTAATTCATCTCAGTATGACTTCATCATTTTGATGAACTCTCAGAAGTGAAGGGACAAGCCAGAGTTTCAACTTGGCGTGAATTCTAAACCCCTGAAAGTAACACTCGTTGTCCTCCTAGGTAGTCAAAAGAATTACTTTCTCACCTGCAATCTCAAAATCTACAGAGATTTTTGAAACACAGGTGTAATACTAGTTCATCAGTACTAGTAAATAAAAATCCAGTCACAGATTTTGTAAGTAGTGTCTCTCCCCTGAAGAGTCAATAGAGCATTACCTGCAAAATGAAACGTTGTTTGTATAAACATTCCTGATCCACAGCAGATGGATGAGCATTAACATGCATGTTAAATGCACTGACTCGCTCTTTCAAGTTGTGAAATAACTCTGCCACCTAAAATTTGAACACTAAGTTACATATTACATGTATCAAAAACCATCCACAAAATAAAATCTCTTAGTAAAAGTCTAAATTGGTCAAACTCCCTTTCGTTTTTAGGTGACTAATACGCGTTTTACCTAATACACTGCTCAGCATTTCTAGATAGTAATCTCAGAACTGTGACTCAGTTTACCTGACATATCTTTATAAAAAGGTTGAATTTTGTAGTCACAGAGTGTATTACACATAGATGATACAGAACAAAGGGAGAAAAAGAACTGGAAACCTCTTACAAGATAATACACTGATTCTACATTGAAATGCTTTTGAGCTTGTATCTTAGGAGGTAAAACATGCTAAGAACAGCCTGTACTTAACTGCAGGTATGACCACACATCCTGCACCCTCAGTTCAGCAGACATCAATGACTTAAAGTGAGACTAAACTTATACCCTACAGCAGAACATGCTCTGTTAAGCTTTCAATACTAAGCATTTCCAAGAAGCTTCCTTAAGCAGCTACTGGTCCTCCTACCACACAGTGAACACCTTCATTGTTCCAACTGATTTTGGACCAAATGTAGGAAAGTACAGCCTGACCAACTGCTTCATTCCTTTCTGCTACTGGCAGTTTTAGGCTACTAAAACTCCTCATAGGACAACTATCATGATCTGTAAGCAATCTGTGTGGCTGCCTCAGTTCCGTAAATCTACTTCTACACAAGGAATTATAAAATTAGTGTCTGAAAGCGTTGCAAATAAAAAAACCAAAATCTTCTTAAGTGTTAGTGTAGGTGCGCATTCTAAACTCCTTAACTATCATGTCATGCACAACCTCCTTAGAATATCTGAAACTGGGCCAAGAGAACACCAATTATGCAGGAGGCTGCAAGACTTCATTCTTCAGCTCCCCAGTTCTACACCATTTTCTTTTTTCTCAACTTTTTTTCCTTGCTATCAGTTATTGGCATTTCTCATCCAGATGGTTGCTTACTGTGAACAGCTTTTTTTTTCTTCCTTTCCTGGGCTTTTTGAACACAGACCCTGTATTGCTCATGCTGAAGGTATGAACTGCTGGAATAATGGGCAAAGCCATGCTCTGCCAATCACAGTTATGAAGAAGTTTTATTTTCCCTCTCAACACATCATATTAAGCTCGGAGCCCGTTGTGATACAGAATTTTCATTAACGGCTGCAGTGATGTTAGCAAAAAAGGCCCGCAAATTTTCAAGTCCAATCCTCATTAACTGTACTTGCTCAAAATTATCCTAATAGAAAAGTTATGTAACAGACAGCAATCACACCACAACCAGTGTATCTGAAGGACCCACAGAATTAGCAAATAATACTGGAGGTCTATTAAAATAAAATAATTAAAAAAAAAAAGTAAAGTTAAAAATGTTGAAGAGTTAATAATTTACTGCCACTTTGTTTATCCTAACAAAAGGAAAATTCCTTTCATCTAAAAGCTAGCAGCCTGCTTCCAACCTTCACTTCTGACCTAATACAGGATGTGCCTCCACCAAAAGCCATAGTGTCACCTGTAGCAGTTAAAGCTACTTTTAAGAGTCCATCCTGCCTAAGCATGGACACATGGCCTTGCTAATAAACGATTATCTGAAGTCAGTTCTTCACAAGAATAAACACCTTGCTTTGTTAACAGTACAATGATATTCCTCACCTGTTTCCTTTCTATAAAAATGGTCTCTGCAGTAACTTGAAAGGAGAGAGAAGCAGAGGGGGAAAACACTGCCCGAATATTTGCTTACTATGACCATAGGTAATAAAGCTTCTTTCTGTTCTGTCTTAAATTGTATTTGGAATCCCGATAGTCTCTAACAACTTAAAATAGTATCAAATCTCCTCTCCCTAAGAAACAAATCCTAAAGATTCAGATTATTTAAAGAAAGTATACATCTCTTATATTAATAAGACACATAACAATGCAGTAGGGTTATCCGGTATCTTAACTTTTGTAGAAAATAGGGAAAGATAGAAGGACTTATCTATTTCATCTCACCTCTCGGACCTTCTTGATATGAATACAATTTGACTGACCCCACTCAAGCTCTTTCTAAAAAAGAAAGTGAAATATACAAATGCAAAAATTGTTAGAAACTTGTTTACTGCTAATAAGCTTTTCCCCACCTTCCTCTGTGCAGTCACAATCAATAGTTAAATATAGTGATGGGAGAATATGATCTCATTTCACAGCTTTCTTTCATCCATATCAATCAAGTATTATGACATGTATGAAAATATAAGACAATTATATATTTTACAAATGAACTATGGCTACCACCAGTGCAGCTGTGGGTCATCTAAATTTTTCATATAAATCCACAAGTCCAGCACCTCTATGTTGCTACTACAGAATCTACTTTGAGATGGACACTTCTTCCAGAAAACCAGAACTTCTTTATCTAGAAATGTAACTTTATCAGTAATTTTCTGGTATTTCTGGCCATCTTGGCTACTCATTATAACTCAGTGTATGTTACACACTGGTGTTCATAAAGCATATTAAGCTCTGAAAGAAGCAGAGAAATAAAAAAGATTTTCTTATACACACAAAACAGAGTGGAAGCAGTTATTGTGTGCATACTACTGGTTTTTGTGACAGTAGTTTCTTTTGGGAGGGTGGTCAGATTTGTGTGTTTCTTTAAAAAAGCAGAGAGAGAGACACTTACGTATATTAAAAATACTTCTTTCAAAAGGGAAACTTGGATTTTAAACCCTCTGGCCACTGTTGATCCATCACTGAAAGGGGACTACATAAGGGATTGCCTTTAAACACTCAGCACTAAATTCAAAGACTCATGTTCCCTCAAGGCCTATGCTTCTATTTACTTATGAAAAATCCTAACTATTATAAAATAAGAATTGCTGGCAAAAAAAAAAAATCACTAAGAATATAAAATACTGAAGTCACCAACCTTTAATAGAAAAGAAGAAATAAAGTTTAACTAACCTTGGGATGTCTCAGCTCCCCTTTTTGACTGCAGGCTTGCCATGCCTAAAAAAGAAATGGTGTAGTATTCAGGCATAAACTGTAGTGCTTTAGTAATAATTATTACAAATATTAATGTGACATTTAAAATGATGAAGTTTTTTCTGTACCTATACCAAAGATAATTTTTTAACACCAATTTAAAAACCAAGGATTAACACAGATACAAAAACCAGTTACCCCTTGGGCTAACACAGATTGCAAATATTTAAGCATAAGAGTACATGGAAAGCTGAATCGCAGTAATTTAGGTTGGAGGAGATTTTTTCAGATCAATTGTTGAAACATCCAACACATCAGGGTCAGCTTAGATCAGGTTTTTGAGGATCTCATCTATAAAACCCCGAGCAACCTTAACTGACCTGAACCTGCTCTGAGCGGAAGACTAGACTACAGACCTCCTTAGGTCCTTTCCAACCTTAATTATTTAATTATTTTAGTCTAATATGATGCTTGCCTGGTTGGTTCCTAAGCAGATATAAATACTTCTCACTCTTTCTAGTTTTTGAGCGTGGGTGAGAACTCTGGGTCTTCCTTTGCTCATGTATGAGCACACAAAGTAGCGTGGCCACAAAATGTGATCCTAAGAATGCATTACTGCAGGGCTGAAAGTGTGATTATACATGCTAAAGGATAAGAATTGCTATAGGAAGTTAACTATTCTGCCTTCAAGTCAGCTTAGAGGTTATGGCATGCAATGCCACGCCTATAGACTGAAAAGGAGTTTAAGCACTACTGGATGAACTGTAGTTACATATACCGCCTCAAACTTGCCATCAGCTCCTGCAACTAAATTGGAAATGCAGGATTTGTGTCACTGGATTTCTAGATATAGCTTAGAGATTCTGGATCATGGCACATGCCAAAAGCAGATCAAGCATGTTACATTCCAAGGCTTTACAGGAGGTAAGTTCTGATTTGATATGGAAGAAATACAACAGTCACCCAATAACACAGCAACATAAAACAGACTATCCACCTAGTTTTCTGAGACGAGATGGACTGAGCATTAAAGCACATCCAAATATGCATAAACAGAACAAACTGGATGCTTTGATTTGATGCTGTAATAAAGCAGGCTACTTCCAGAACCTTTCTTTTCTCCTTGCTCTGGGACAAAAGTGAATTGTCTGATTTAGGTACAGTTCTGACATGGATTCCTCCCAGAAAAGAGAGCTGGAAGAAAGATTAACATACTTGGAATATCAATGAAAATAATTTCATTATTAGGCAGCACAACTATGACAGACGCCTGCAGAATCCATTTCTCCTACTTTGATAGCAAGCCACCTCATAAATACAATATTCCAGCTTGCTGTGGACACTATAAGCATAGTTGAACAGCCAGACTGCATTTGCCTACCTTGATTGAGGCTATCTGATGTCCTGATCTTAAATAATGCTTTTGACATCCACCACTTCCATACCCAAGCCTTGTGTCAGAAAAATAAACTCGACTTATTTGCCTTTATTTTTTCTTTTAAAAACTCTATTTAAAATCCTGTCTCTTAAATCACACCGATTAGCCTTTACTTCCCCAGATTCTCCTCTTTCTACTGCTAAAGCTTTTGAACTTTTTTAAATTTGCTAAAACCTTTTGTAAGCAAGGGCTCAAAAAATACATGCTAATGATTCACAGAACTTCAGCTTACTCAGGAAGAAACCTAATCTGAACTGGGAAATTTGAAAACAAGTTCTTTCCCTGTTCGTTTGTGACACCCAGCCATTCAAAACAAAGCTTTCACATCACTCACACAGACATCACACAGGAAACCGCTGTTTGAATGTTTGTGCTTATTCTCCAAGACAACATCCTGGTTTATAGAAACATCACCTTCAGATTAACAGGACACAAGTGAAATACAGCATACAACAGGATAAGGTGAATTCAGAAAAGATGATGCTGGAGCCTCAGGATCAGTGGGTATGTGTGGCAGAGGTGCCCATGTGCGCTTCACAAAATTCTAACGCTAGAGTACAGACAAACAAGTCAGCTGTCACCAAAGTTAGAAAAGGCCAACATAAACAACATGTAATAAACTAAGCCTGCAGCTGAAGATTTTGGAGTGTCCAAAAGATTATAGAAACACCAGACCATGCATAATGTAAAACACTGGATTCTGAGTAGTAAGTTCCTCTGTCAGAAGTCTTTCCCATGGTCTACCAGCTCTGCTGGTACCTGCAGAGATCAACTTCTGACCATGCTACCAGCCTATGAAGCAGCCAAGTGTACAGAAAAAACCCATCTGGACAGAATAAAAGTCAAAGCTATTAAGCCTGGAGAAAGGACACTAAACTCATTTTGTACTAGAATTTACCAGTGCAAACTATCCTTGGTTAAAAAGGAGCTACCAATATCACCATGTCTCTGGCATTTTATTTTGGTTATTATAATAAGAGATAAATCTGAACTAGTACTGTTATATAGTAGGACACAGCCTTCAAAAAGTATCACTAAGCTAGGAGTAATGTGAAGTTTTTAACAGCTTCAAAGCACAAATACTGCACTGATCCTATAAAGGCAAGAAGTCCTGGTTTTGTCTATCAGAGTTCATTAGAAGATAAGCCAGAAAAAAAGACTTACCTTAAATGCATTCACAATTGCAATGCAGTCACTCTTACTATTCCCCGCAAAAACCAGTTTGTTTCTGGCAATACAAACAAAAAGAATCATCAACAATGTTTTTTTCAAATATTGAATGCATTATACAGCTCAGAATGCCAAACCTAGTAACAACTTCCAGGACTTCAATAAACAGGGTCAATACATTTATTGTAATTACTTGTCCTTATTCGCATCTGCTTTCTGAAAGTAAACTGTGTGGACAGGACACTTTATTAAACAAAACAAAAAACAAAAAAACAAAAAAAAAGGAAAGAAAAAAGAAAATCCTTGTTATTTAACCCCTCCCTCCATTTTAATAGACACCGTCACATACTCGCATCAGAAAGGAAAAGCTCAAAAATCAGGTCTTGTACTCAGAAAAGAATGAGTTAGCTCTACAATACTGATTAGTTCACAGAGAAATGAGAGTTCAGTATCTCAGCTGCTTGGGAAAGCTTCTTTTTACACTGCTGGCACTTTTGATAGAAAATTAGACTTATGACATGAAAAATTATATTTAATGGTCAACTTCAGCCTCTGCCCCCAAATGTAGTCAGGAAATTGTAAAACATCAAGGGTAATACCTGTATCCATCAATGTGCTGTTGTAAAGGTGACGTAAAAAAGTTCCGCAAAGAGAGTGCTGCAGCTACAACAAAAACAAATCAAAGTGAAAACCTGCAAATCGCTTGTTTTTAGAGAAATGTTCTCACATATTCTTGTTTCAGTTACCTATAATAAGGCATTCTTCTAAGCACCCGAAGGCATGCCCAAGGACTATTAGTTTTCCAAGATGCAGATCCACTGGCAACTGTGCCAATACCCTTCCTAAGAAAGTCAGCTCACCATCATGTGGATTTTCTTCCGTTTGCACACAATTTGTAAGTGCTCCCAGCTAGAGAAATTAAAATTTATTCACTTGTAAAAAGCTGATGAAGCAAGTCTAAGATCAGTTTGTAAGAAAAGACAAGAAGCAAGCAACATCAATCAGTATCAAAACTGTAATTACGTTGAAATTCTTAATTTTAAAAGCCTAACATTTTTAAACCAAAATTTCTACTACATATCCTGGATATAAAAGCAAGCCTACAAAAAATACAAATATAATTTTTATGCACTTTGGAAAAGAAAAAGTTCAATGAATGTTCTACCCCGTAACAACTTTGTAACTGAAAAGCAGAATCATCAACTCACACAGAAGTCAGGCACAGGCCAGAAGGTGATCTTCAGGCTGACTCCTATACCTTGTAAGGTGTAAGAGTACAATTTTGCTACTTCATTAATAAACAGTTTCACTTACAGAGATCAAGTTCTCTTACTTTTTTTCCTATTCTTTCTCACCACAGATGCTAATTCACAAACAGCAACGTAACTCCCTGATGAAATTATAATCCTGTTTCAATGAACTAACTGCAGAAATTATGCTGAAAAGTACAGTAATCAAACAGCCAAATGTGAGAAAAAATTCTTTAGACACAGATCCTATTTCAGGTTACAATTACGGCTACTACTACCTCACATACCAAGAAAAACTCTTCTACAGTACACTTTTATTACCTCAATTTTAACAACATTAAAAGAATGCCTACCTCTTTCAGCTGAAGTATGGTATGCTCAATGTCACCTACACTAGGTGGAGAAAGAGCTGTTGCCAGCAAGGCTTTTGGTCCCCCCATATCAAGCTTTTTTATTTTTAAGACTGTAGCTCCCAATGGACAACGCTGAAGGAAGGACAACATTATTGTTACTTTCCCCCGTTAGAAGTGTGACAATGTGTTTTCTATGAAAAATAAGTTCAAGTTCACAATCCAGTAAAAAAAAAAAAAAAAAAAAAAAATCTGTTAGTAAGGATATTTTTCTTTTGAACAGATTACTTATTTCTAATCCACAGTCATTTTACTGCTGTAATGTATCTCCTTCTACAAAGGAAGCTATGTGGAGTGGTCTTCGTCAATTATCAACTTTAAAAAAAAAAAAAAAAAAACCAAAACAAACCAAAAAAACCCACCAAAAAAAGCCATTAAAAAATATCTTGATGTTTCCCAAAAGTCTTACCAGTATCTCAGGTACTGACTGCTCTGGAATAAAGTCTGTCCAGAAGTTCTTGCGTACAAGCCTGTAACAATACCCTCTGGAAACACGTCCAGCACGACCTTCACGTAAAAGAACAAATCGCAATCTGTAAACTGCCCAAGTTTCAGGCAGCAGAGAAACATGATGAACTGACTGCAGCCCTCATTCCCAGTCCCCCTGTGCCACTGTGGGGATGGAGGTAGGGAAATCAGGAGTGAAACTGAGCCTGGGAAGAAGGGAGAGGTGGGGGGGGGGAAGGGGTTTTAAGATTTGGTTTTATTTCTCATTACCCTACTTTGATTTGTTCAGTAATAAATGACATTAATTTCCCCAAGTCTGTTTCGCCCATGATGGCAACTGCTGTGTAATCTCCTTATCCTTGTCTCAACCAGTGAGCTTTTCATTACAATTTCTTTCCCCTGTCCAGTTGAGAAGTGATAGAGCAGCTTTGGTGGCACCTCATTTAAAAATGAGGATATTTTTACACCTAAAGATACTACTGTTATAATTTATTTAGTACTCCTTTAATCTGAAAAGATTTTGATATTTAAGAGTACAGTCTTACTAGAAGAGCCGATATGAAATCTTATTTAAGCTTGTGCTACATACACTGGTCTGCACACTGCTGTGGTTATTTCAACTAATTTAAGAGTGATAAAGACATGAAAGTTTCTTTACTGCTGGAACTCAAAGTAGTAAATACCTAGCAGTACTTAGCTCCCCCTTTTAAGAAAATGGCCCATGATAAAAATACTATTACATAACAGAGAATCCTCATAAATTCTCAGGTCCATGAATTTTAGTATTCTTCAATAAAATACAAAAAATTCCTATGGAAAAATACTTGATCAAAATAAAACATTCAGGCATAGCTGTTTAATCACATTACCTTACTTGACATGGTAAGGAATTATGGTTTTGTATAAATTATTCAAGGCAAAAATAATCCATGCTTTTACTGTTAATTAAATGAAAAGCAACGTAGAATTCTCTATGAACGATAGCTTTTAAAATTCCTTTCTATTACCTACTGTCACCTTACCTTTTCTTTGATTACAATTTGTTTTAGATGCCCAGCAAAGTCTCAAACTCTGGTAATTAGTTTCCTCATCACAAACCAAAGTTCTAGTTAAGCAGAAATCTATCACTGCAATTAAGAAAAATCTAGTATTATTATGAAACAATTTATCCACATGGCAGGGGAAAAAAATACTGGTTGATTTTGTGTTATCAGAAAAGGAAACTTTCAGTTATTTGAAAACCAGTAAAGAGACAAACCAGACCCAGAACACTCTGAATACTGACAGAACTGCAAATAGACTTTAATATAAATACAACAAACAGTTAGTGCAGATGACAACATCAAAAGGCAATCTATTCTATATCAGAATTTGCTTCATCTGATGCAGTTATTTCAAAATATAGCTAGAATGTGAATAAAAAAACCCCCAACTTAAGGTACTCGTGACATGGGTCTGATTCTGCTTGTTACTGCATTTACATTTAGTTTTTTCTCTCCTCCAGTAACGATTAAAACCAGCACCCGACTTGGTAGCTCTACTATTTGATCATATATTCACATTTAAAACTGTTCTTTGTTGTGAAAGAAAGAATTCAACAACTGTCAAAGTTAAACTCCAACAGCAGTGCTTTGTGAAACGGTAAACTGTTGTGGAGATTTAGGCTACTGCAAGTAAGGAAAACACTATAAATACAGTACATACACAATTACAAGATGTAAATGACTTACCATACTTAACATCAGGAACTGTTACAGAGCTCTCAGCTATGTTTGTACACAGAATAATCTGAGTTTTGAAGCAAAAAAATGAGCAATGAATGCATGAAGAAAAAATTACATTAATATTTCTACATGAAAAATCCAACTTGCTATGAAGAAATATAAATATGACAATGCAGTATTTCTGCTCTGCATATTAAGAGAAAAAAAAAGGCAATACAACACAAGAAAACTTGTATTTTCTTGTCCCAAGATCAGAGAAGCATAATGAAGTAGTATAGCATACATAAAGAATGGAAATATTTCCTTATGCTTTTGTCATAACAAAACATCAGGGATAAAGAAAGCCAAGACATTAGCCATTATGCAGGCTACAAAGCTGGCAGGAGACCCTTATGCTTGGGGACTACTTTGCTATGCAGCACCACCAGCAGCATGCTGCTACCATACAGGTGCAAGAATTGACAAGCACAAACTTGCTTGTTTAAGGGTAAAACCAGTGTCACACAACAATTTAAGGATAGTTTCCTATTCTCTTCAGGTCTAAATATCAGTAAAGTAACAGCTTGGTAAGAAAAGCAATTAGTTTACATCTTCAAAAAACAAAACTGCTTTGACCTCACACAGTAGTTTCAGTTGGCACAGCTAATGTTAGCTTATATACATTATTACTTGCTATTAATCCAGCAAAAGGTTTCACACACTTAAAAAGTAATGATTCAACAATATTTACTTTTCTGTAGCCAGGAACTGTAGCCAAAAATGCATTATTTTGTTCCTCTAATGTCCCACGTGAGTGAAGTGGGTACACCTGCCACCTGAAGAAAATATATGAGTGAAATATTTACTGATGCAAGATTATAATAATTACACCTCTGTGCTAAATCATGTTACATACTTAGAACTCACACAGCTGAAGGATTCATGTTCCAGCTCAAATGAACTCAAACAAGTGTGGTCCAACTTACCTTTTGTTGAACTTACTTGAGAGACACGAGTGCATGTATCTTATTTCACACAAACCTAGGGAAAAAGTAATCAAGAGTTTATTTTCCTTTTAGTGATCACTAACAGTTCTAAAACCCAATTCTCATGTCTAATTAAATTCTTAACTGACTTTCATTACAACCTCCTTTTCACCATATAATAAAGCAGCAGACGAGTTAAACAGTAAATGTAATAACAAGTCACTGAAACACTGTGAGTCAATTTTTCAAGAGTCATTTTGCATTAATTTTACACTTAAAGTCAAGTGGCTCTATCAGCTATAAAGGCCATCTGCCAGTGTCTCATTATTAGCTCATTTCAGTTCCTTACAACTGACAAGACTCACCACATGTTGAATGTCTGCTTTAGGATAAACTCAGGTATTTCAGACAAGACAAGCTGCTTCCAGGAGTGGGAGGAGAATAAAAAACAACAACAACAAAACCAACACAAAAACAACAACAAAAAGCTATTTCTGCCAGTGCCCATTCTCTGCGGCATTGATTTCATGTCTACCTAAGGGATTTTTGCTGTCTTCCTGAATACCTCCACAGGCATCAACCTTTCTGAGAAGCCTAGTTTACTTCTTATTGAGATTTAATTCTAAACCCCTCATTTACAAAAAATCTGTCTAAACTGGGGTTCCCCAGTTGGATATTAAAAAACGAAATTATTCTGTAACTGACATACAGGATATCTGCAGTTTTCAGAGGCTAAATGCAGTTTGAGCACCTGGATATGCAAATTCTTGCACTCTTTAGATGACTGTTACTTGACTTCAGAAGTGAGAAGGAGGGAAGACAAATGCACATGGAGGAAGAGAAACATTTTCAGGGAATATAAGAGGAGAATAAATTAAATCAGAAATGAGAAGAAAGAAAGATATGCGATGGGCTGGAAATCATGACTGAGCTAAGGTAAGCAAGGAAAAGAGGCCAGAAAGCAAGAAACTGGAGCAAGAAAAGGAGAAACAGATTCAACAAATGAACGTGGTTGTTATACAAGGGCTGGCAAAAGAAACTGCAGGAGAACATGGAGATTTAGTCAACTACTGGAGTCAGAAAGACTGAAACTGGAAAACGAGGGGAAGTGGCTATAGGTAAGAGCGATAAAGGAAGCCTGGGTTAGGGGGAGAACAGGTGAGCTGGGGGGTGGAGGAATAAATAAT
>NW_009934390.1:44591-48241 GCF_000696875.1 Nestor notabilis
AGTGGGAATTTAGAAGTCTCAGATGTCCTTTGTGTGAGGCTACTACAGGGGAAAGCAATGTCATTAGAGCCTGAAAGACAGCAAGGAAGCCTAATTTACATCACTGCTCAAATGAAATAAGAGTACTTGAGAACACAAGTAACTAGCCAAATCACAAATTAATGACTAGCACAATAATGAAACAATTAACAAAGCTCTAAGCAAAAACACCTTCAGCACTGTAGAGAAAAAACATACACACTGGGAAATAGAAAACCAGCATCACTTTTTAAGATTATTGTAACCCAGGGAAAAAAAGTGTTTGTTTATGAACTAGAGCACATAATTAAAGATAGCGAGAAAATACAAGAACACCATGATCCTGTCTGTTTGGACAGAGCCTGCAAAACCTACTTGATAACACTAGGTTCTGTTTGACTACCTGTCTAATGCTTCCTCTTCGCCATACTGCTTGGTTATGTATACAAGTAAGACATTAAGGCTTGAATCCAATTTACGTTTAAGAAGCTCAATCCATGACTAGTAGAATCAGGCTCCACATAACCCATATTAATAGTAATCATTAATCAGTCTAGTAATTACTGATTAGACACAGCAGGCAGCATCTGCTGCCCAGTTCTGGAAGGGACAAGACTTGATCATAACACCTCCAGAACAAAAGGCTGCCACTAGGAGAGACAGATCTTTGAATGAAACAGTAACTAAAAATCTCTTTGGCAAACATATCAGGACAGTAAGGAGAGTGGGGCATGGACAAGTGCAAAAGAAAACACAAAACAGACAAAGAAGTTTACACTGGTAGAACAGATAAAAGCTTAGAACACGAACAGAATCCCTCTGAATGAAAGCCCCAAAGCTTTAAGCTGTGCAGCTTCTGCCATCAGCAAGTGCATGTGAATCACGGAGAAATCAGGCCTTCCCCACCTTCTGCACGCTCCTGAAGGATTACAACCTACTGCTGCTTTCATTTAGCCCATCAGCTAGTCTCGTAGAAGTGTGTTATATACTTGATGGTGTAGCTCAGTGATGTTTCAGTCAACAGTCTGACCTCTTTTTCCAATTTGTTCTTAAAAGGTCTAAAGAACTAGACATCAACGTAAACACTCCAGAAACATTAAGGTTACGAAGTCTAGTGCTTGAACAAAAGAACTTCCAGAATTAAGATTGGTTGTGCAAACTTAATGCAGCCCACTGGGAACACATGCACACATGTATGTTAAAAAGAAGTCACTGTACAGTTTAACATGGCACTTTGTCACCTTATATCTATCTACATGCTAGCTCTGCAACCAAAGGAGTGCTGAGTACTGACGGGTATTTATCTGTAAAGAATCAGACTCAGTAACATTAAAAAAAAAAAAAAAATAAATTCAACGCTGAACAACACAGGCAATTACAACAGAAAAGAAACCACAGCATCCTACTCAAGACAGCTGCATGCTCTATGGAAGTGGGTTCTGCCCCATCACCAAGTTCCACAAAGGCAGTGGAAAAAAAAAAATTAAAAAATATCACTTAATGGTACTCCTCAGTATGGCACTACTCCTCCTCGCTGTTGCTGCCTACTCAGCTCAAAATGTCAATGGAAGTGTTATTTTGAAAGTACAAAATGCTATGTAATTTTAAGCACTCAAAAAATCTAGGCGTCTCAAATCAGTATCCTAATGTGGATATTATTTTTATTCAAATCCGCCTCAGCTGCCCTCTTGTGAACTGAGGGCTTTCCTCTCCTTTTCTCCGGTTCTGTATAAAGACTATTTGTGAAGAAAAATTTCAAGAGGCATTTGCTAATCCTGTGTTCAAGATCAGTCTTGAGTATCCAATTACAAAACAGGCCAAGGTCAAACACTGAACAACAGTAAAAACCAAGAACCAAGTCATTCAGAAAGCACTATCTACACAGGTTTACATGAATTGACAAAATGTATTTAAGCAGTTTCATTTTAGCAGTTGCAGTTGTAAGCCATCAGGGACAGCAGCACAGTAAAAAAAGACCTCAAAGGAAAGATGAAAGTTTCGGGAACTGAAAGCAATAGAGTTATTTCAGCCTGAAATGAAGACTCAGAGGGCCTGAGGAAGTCTGAAACCACACCAGACAAACTCTAATATGAGAGGCCACAGGCACCAGAGATGGTCTCCCTACTTTATTAATGGCAAACTGGAACAGGTCCTACATTGACATGATGAAGTAATTCCTTCTACAGAACGGGTAACTCCAAGAGAGACAGCTCAAATACCTTGTAGCTGGCAGGGAGCACCGTCCACCAAAAGCTACTCTGCAACTGCAGTGTATGTCTGTGCTGTGTTCTGAGTTTCCAGCCCTAGTGCTAACATGTTTACTGCCAAGCTTAACACAGCAGGGAAATGACATTCATAAAGATTTTACATAAAGTTAGAAAGTCCTGGTAGCGACAGACCCCACTATGCCCAAGGAAACAGCTGCTCCTGACTCAGATAGGACTTTCCACTAGTATGCAACCAAGTCTTTTCTAAGTTTTCAAGTAGCAAACTTTCATAAAGTAAAAGTACACTTGAAACCACCAGGTAACAAGTATAGAGGTTTGCAATGCTCAGGAAACCAAGTCAGCAGCCTAGTTACACAAATACTATTGTATGCTTTTGTTTTGGCTGTCATTCTTATTGAATCTCTTAGCTAGATTTTAGAGGCAGTGTAAGGTAATTTAGGTTTGCTGTTTAAATAAAACTAAATCTGTATAAAACCAGTGCTCTGATCATTAATTGCCATGTCATCATGCATGCTTTTGAGCGTTCCTACTACAACAACTAACATTTCTTTCCAATGTACATGGAAAAAGTGTGGTTTAATTTTTACAAGAAGCTAAATAAAGACTACACTATATGCAGGTAAGAAAATGTCTCTAGAAGAATCCTAGCAACTTAATGAAATATTTAATAGCTAATCTAAAAAACTGAGCAATTGAATTTCTCTGGATTACCTGCACAATTTATTACTGTAACTTCATTTTTTATAACATACAGATTCTTGCTTTTGACTCATAGCATTTCCAATTATTGCCATATTTAAAGAAGTTTTCAAGAAAAATACCCAAATAGACCAATGAACCCTAGTTAAACATGTGTTTAATAAACCTCTAGAATAAAGCTTGTTAGATGACAAGTAAGGAAAAAGAAAGTTAAGGCATATACTCACCTGGTAAAAATACTAGCACACTTCCACGTTCTGATGTAACACTCAAGTTTTCTTCCTCCCTAACAAGAATATGAAGTTTCATTAGCTTTACAAGCTCAGTCTACTTTATCACCCCAAGTTCTTTTGTTCTGAAAGAACAAGCAGAACTCTGCACTTTTTGTAACATATATATTATTTAAACTTCCTGAAGAAACTGAATTCAAAACACTATTTGCAGTTACCCATTCTGAAATACCCAGCATATAAATATTGCAGCTAGATTGTTACGTTCAGTTTTGTCTTCAAAATTATGTAAAAGCAGAAGCATTCTTATTTAGCAATTAAATTAATCAAAATTAGGTTATCAAAGATTTTTAAATGTAAATGTAGCATACTACTGTAGAATTCTAGGCAAACTTGTTCAATAATTTTTCAAGTATACAGAGAATCATAGAATAGTTAGGGTTAGAAATTGCAGCTGGCATTGCCATAGTGGCCA
>NW_009934391.1:0-876 GCF_000696875.1 Nestor notabilis
CTTTTGGGCTTTGCCAACGTTGGGGTGTTTCGGTGCACCCTTTGCGGCCAGCTCCAGCGCACACTGCTCGCCACCATTCCCAAACCCACCCCCTGCTGAGGGCTGTTGGGCCAGGACTGTGATGTTCAGCAGCACCAGCTTTGCTCCACAGTTATTTAATGATTAAGCTTTAATATATTTCATAAAGTGTAAGCTATTTGATCGCTTAAGAGCTGCCAAACCTGCCCTGTCGGGCACCGGGGCCACGCAGCAGGATGCAACCCTGCAGCCCGGTGCTTCCGCACGGCTTCAGTTATTGCTTCAGCACCGTGTGTTGCTCCGCATCCCGCAATAAACCTCACTCCAGCCTCATCCCAACCCTGTCCCCGCGCCCGCGAGGAGCTGGGAATGCATCGGATGCTCCCGTGCGCAGGGGTTCGCAGCGCCCATGCTCCAGGGTGAGTGTCCCACTCCCAGTTAGGGACTGGGAGGAACTGGGCAGCTGCTGGCCCTTGGTAGGGCTGGCAGTGGGGTGAGAGGTATGTAGGGCTGAGTAGGGCGGGACTTGGCGTGCCCTGGCCCCGCATGGCTCCGTCCCCACCAAGCATCAGCACACCCGCACATGCATGTACACGCATGCACAGCTGACACACACAAATCGCGTGAGATTGAATGCACACGAATCATGCATGGCTGCACACACACGAGATGCATGTGTGATTGCACACATGCAAAACCATGCACAGCTGTGTGCACACACCGTGCACACACATGACCGCACACATATCTACATACATGTACATACACACACTAAACCATGCACTGCTGCATGCACACACCGCGCACACACACGACTGCACACACGTATGTACATACATGTACACACACACACAATGA
>NW_009934392.1:0-1752 GCF_000696875.1 Nestor notabilis
TCCCAGCGGTGGGCTGCGGGATCCTGAGACAAAAGGGACCGTGAGAACCTCGGAGGGAGAGCGGGGAGGGGGGGAATGAGCTGTGTGCGGTGATCGCTGGGCAGGGAGGGGGCAGGGGAAGGGCTGGGAGAAACCCGGGGCGGGTTACATATGTAAGGGCGCATCCGCACCGTCTCTGCGGGCTCTTCCGGAGAGTCCCTTTGAGTTTCAAATGGGAGCCGGGAGCCTTTGTTGTGCCCGACACACTGACACGTCGGTACCCCTCTCTCTGTGCCGGCCTCACCGGGCCCGGGGCAGCACCGTGGGGAGACCCGCGAGCACGGCGCCGTGTTTCCATGAGACAGCCCGGATCACACGGGCTCACCAAAACCAAACCGACCAGGTTAACCCGAGCAGACTCACACCCAACAGGTTATGGAGTCAGTCTGGCTGCTGGTGTTTTTTATTCCCTCTCTTGCTGCTTTTGCAAACCGCTAGTGTAAGGAAACCTTTTTTCACCTTTTCAACCTCTTTCTATTTAATTTTCTTTCTCTCTGAGCGAATTGGACACCTGAAAGTCGTTCTTCGGCGCAGGAGCGATGGATGGATGGGGAATGAACCACCGGGGCGAAGCGATGTAGGATTGCCCAGGTTCCTTCCCCTGCCCGGGCCGGGCTGCGGCCGCAGCCAGGCTCTTCGCTCACTCCTTGCCCCACTCACACCCCCACTGCAAAGGTTTGCAAATCTGACCAAGCCAGAACAATAGTTTCTCCTGGCAGCTCCTCTGTTTACTTGTTTAGAAATCCCAGAGGCGTTTCGAGGTAAAAAGGGCAGAGCTAAACCCCGGCGCCGGCCCCGCTCGGCTCTGCCTGCCCGCGGGCTCCATCCCTCCACACCCTGCCCTCGGGTGGGATTTCCACTGGAGAAAACACTGGGGGAAAGCGACGCTTTTTCCTCCCGTCCCGTCTGGGCCACTCGCTTCGGGCCCGATCTTGCCCATCCCGGGGCGAGGTGGGGAGCGGGGTGAGGGATGTGGAGTGGCCGCGGAAAGCGGGATCGGTTTGTTCAGGAGCTTTGCCAACAGCAGGAGACCTTTTCCTTCCTCCTCCTTCTCCCTCCGAGCCCGGGCTCCCCCCGCCCCGTGTCGCGCAGGGCCCTGGACAGGAAAGGTTTCCATTTCGCTTCAAGTGGAGGGGACTTGCATGTGGGAAAAGTAAACTTTATTAGACTGAGGTAGTTCCATTTCGAGATACAGAGCGCGGGGAAAGGAGTGGAGGGGAAACAGGAGATTCCGATTAAGAAACCGATGTTTTTTCTCAATGTCGTTGGGGATTTTTCCCTTGAAAACAATCTTTAACAAAAGTTGCCGTAGTTCTCAGTTCGTCCTACCCTAACATTTCTCGTGGGGAAGGGAAACAATTCAACCATGGGTCAATAACGTTTTTATCGGACTCCGATAAGCCTCAAGAGATGGGGGCACACGGAGCCGCGCTTCTCTCTCCAGGACTTCGGGCTAT
The DNA here is from genome assembly GCF_000696875.1 of Nestor notabilis. Classification (NCBI taxonomy): domain Eukaryota; kingdom Metazoa; phylum Chordata; class Aves; order Psittaciformes; family Psittacidae; genus Nestor; species Nestor notabilis. Next base: position 1,497 of record NW_009934392.1, read on the forward strand.
CGAGACGTACAATAAATAGCAGCCAGTGCGGGGGGCCGAGCCCTGCGGCCCCCCCTGCCTTGTTGCCGACACCTTCTGCGACAACGACCTCTGCCTAGAGCACCCCGAAGCCAGCCTGCGCCTCGTCCCGCTCCCCTGATGGCACAACCCAAGTTAGTGCCAGTCGCAAAGCGTGTATAAAAACCCTGTAAAGCAGAAATAGTGCAAAACGGCAGCAGGGGAGTTGCGGGGCTTGAGCAGTGTGGGGGTCTGTGCA
>NW_009934392.1:1763-2140 GCF_000696875.1 Nestor notabilis
GGGGGGGGGTGTGGTGCAGGGCCCACCGGCATCCTGGCCGCCTCAGATCTCGTTCCGACATATACATACAGGAAATGAAAAGGAAACAAACAAAACAAATGGCCAAAACTTTTTTACAAATTGGAAAACCATATCAAAATAGGGTTCTTGCCGGCGAAAGTCGTTGTGCACGTTTTTAAAAACGGGAGAAAACTAAATTCGTTTTAAAGTTTCTGTAGTTGAAAGTGCAGTTACTACTGGGAAGGGGAAAGGTAGAGGAGGAACGTCCCTGAGACAAACGCCTCTTGCTGGGGTGTACAAGAACCCGGCTGCTCCGTCGGGGTCCGGTGGTTTTACAGGGGTCTATAAATTAAGGGAGAGAAACTCAAATGGAAGAG
>NW_009934392.1:2196-2515 GCF_000696875.1 Nestor notabilis
GCCCCTCAGGAGGAAACGGAGCCGGGGGAGGCCTCGGGGGAGGTGCAGGTGGACTGGTCTGAGGCTTCACCCCCCTCCTTCGCAGACCTGGGGGCAGTGGCCGGGGCAAGACCTTCCTTTTCCCTCTTCTTCTGCTTCATCCGCCTGTTCTGGAACCAGATCTTGACCTGAGTTTCGTTGAGCTCCAGGGTGGCGGCGATCTCCACCCTCCGCGCCCGGGTGAGGTACTTGTTGAAGTGGAACTCCTTCTCCAGCTCCGTTAGCTGTTTGGTGGTGAAGTTGGTGCGGATGGTGTTGGGCTGGCCCAGGAGTCCGTACT
>NW_009934392.1:2693-2991 GCF_000696875.1 Nestor notabilis
AGGGACAAACCCTCCCGGGCTGCGCAGAGCTGTCCCCTTCCCTTGGAGCCCTTCCCTCCAGTTGCCCGCACACTGCCGTGACACCTGAACGTGCGTGGGGTGGAGTGGGAGGGCGAGGGTGATGATGGGGGGAGGAGGAGGAGGGAAGGATGTGGTTTAAGGAAGACTGAGGAGAAGGAAGTTGAACAATAGGGGAAATGGAAGCCGCGGCTGTGGGAAGAAGCAGGAAGCCTGAAGCGTTTCCTATTCTGAACTGGGCTTAATTGGCATTGGGCCTGCGGGAAACTTAGCGCAGGGA
>NW_009934392.1:3021-3281 GCF_000696875.1 Nestor notabilis
TTTTCACAGCGCCAAGCTGGTGCTAAACCAAAACCCACCACCAAACCCCAAAGCAAACCATCCCCTGCACAACAAGCGCAGCTCCCTGGGCCCACATCCGAGGAAGGCCACCCCTTCCCGGCCAAGCTGTACCCCTCCACCCCCCTCGCCCGGTTCTGTGCTCCCCAAACTCACCTGTCTTGGGTGGGTTCCTCTTCACCCTCATCCAGTCGAAGGTCTGCGTGGCGCTGGCGTTAGGGCATGGCTCGGGGGGACACGCG
>NW_009934393.1:0-23788 GCF_000696875.1 Nestor notabilis
CCCGGCAGCTCCGCTCAGCCGGGGCCAAGGCAAACGGCGGCCGGGAAACTTGTCAGGTGCCACTCGTTATCTGTGCACAGAAAGCAGCGTCTTGCGTGAGCGTGAGGTGGCTTTTTCCTCGGTCGTGGAAGTTATTTCTGTATGTCCGGTGTGTTTTACGTCCTGTTGGCCTACAGTTTTGTAGGCGGCTGTATCTGGATTGGATCAGGACAGCTGTGTTCACACCTAGCATTGCAGAGATGCGTTTAAGACTTTGAATTCACTTCGGTTTAGCAATAAGCTGTTTTGGAACGGGTTTAGAGCGGTTAGTGGGCGTCTTCACAACTTACAAGTTTTTAAACAGCTTTAGAAGAACAGTCGCTATTTAAATTCCTGTAAGTAATGGTAGAATCGTTTAAGAGCCTTGTTTAAAAATGTAAAAAGATTATTAATGTGACCAGGTAAGTCATCCTTGCTTTCCCCGCCCCCGAGGTCGGAGTGACACGAGTGTTAGTAATATTGATATACTCTGAAACATTGCAAGCGACTAAGTGGAGTATGAAAACAGCAAGAGGGGGTGTGTGGAGACAAGAAAACAGATAATTGCAAAGCCATCAAAGCCGAGTTTGCTGTGGAGTTGACGTTGCTTCTGTAAAAATATTAGGTGGTTATGAAAAAAGCTTATGCAAATGTTACTTTGTGAATGGATATGGCTGGTATTTCAGTGGAAAGGTTCCCCGTGCTCATCCATGTGGAGACCTGTTTTTCGAACTTCCAGTCTCTGGTTCGGGAAGGAAATAGGTGTAGAGCAGTGGCAGGAAGAAATAAAATCACCAGGTTTAAGTGCAGTTTTTCCTATCACATTTTTTTCTGATAGTTTGTAGAGAAAAGTACCCTAAGAAGAGCTTTTTCAACTTTTGTATTTAGAATAGAAGAGTTTCAGGTGATACTTCCCTCTTTGTTTTTTCTTTTTTGTAGGGAAGTGCAGCCTTTGCATTTTATATTCATCTCTGGGTTGTAGTCTGAATCCTATATGACACAGAAGTTTCCATTGCATATATACTGGGACTTAAAGTGAAAATATGCAAGGAACAGATGGCATTTAAAAAAAAAAGTCCTGTATTTTCTGCTGATGTGTCAGAAGTAAGATTAGCGGAATGCAGATGTGATATATAGCAAATTGAGTGAAAGTGCACACTTTATGATTGTTGGGAAAAATACTTTGAGAACATTTTCAGGGTATGTGCACCTTGTCTCAGATGTGACTGCTTTGTACGTGGTGCCAGTGCCTCTTGAAGTTCCTGTTTTAAATTAGGAGATTTAAGTCACAACAGAAAAATAATCTTTACTAGCATTTTTGTGAAATGCAAAAAATATTTCACGAGTTGTGGGCTACTAGTTTTTAATACAGAAAAATACTGTGGTTGGATCTGTGAATTTCTTCAAGAGTGTGGGTGTCAGATAACATAGTTCTTGGCTTTACCAAGCGATCAAAAACTATTGGCTCAAGTTGCTTTTAATTTGATTTCAGTGTTGCAAAATGTTTGAAGTTAGTTGTGTCGCTGCTGAATTGACTTAGTTGTGAAGTGTACTTCAGAGCGTGCTTTATTCATCTGTATGAACAGATTGGAAAAGGGCTGTGACTGTTCAGTAGTGCTAAAACATAAAGCACCTCTCTTCAGTAAAGTGCTGGCTGCTCTTGCATGGATACAGCTTTTTCTTATGCCTTTGTGAAAACACAGCCACGGGATGATGGTTGCTGTAACTTATCCAGGGAAAGGTCGTATTTACTGAGTTTCGCAGTTGGTGAGGTAGTATGTATACGGGGAAGTTTGGGATTTTTAAGTTTATGTTAATTTATTTTTAGAGGCAGGAGGGGTTTAGATTTTGTTCTGCTAACACAGCAGTATAAGTAGACGTTTTACTGCCACTTACATAGTGACCAGGACACGAACTAAATCGTATGTGGCCTTTGTTTCACTAAGAGTCATTGAAGTGTGTGTTCTCTTTACTTGTCAGATTTGATGAAAACCAGTGAAGTTGGCAGAAACATGGTCCCGCTTAGAATACTTCATGAATGCCAGGATGTTGTTTAACTTGTGTTCTGTAAGTTAATATGTTCCTGTGAAAATGTGCCAAACTTTAATGAGTTACTGTATGGTCAGAAGATAAATTTACATTTTTGGGAGGGGATTTAGGAAGAGATTGATAGTGGCTCAGTATCCACTTCCCCATACATGTATGTGCAAAAACTGTGCAGACCTAAAATTCTAGGTTAGTGAAGGACATTAGCATGACAATAAGTGGGAAGGGAAGCACATTGGTTAAATTAATTATACATATTAGTGATCAGGCTGTATCATTCCAAGCTGGAATTTCTTGATTAAAATCTGCTCAACTATTGCAGCTCCTGCCTTCTTTAGCTGCCCTTCGAAAATGTCAGAAGAAGAATTTTAACGCTTTATGCTTCTTAGACCTTTCTGTAAATAAAACAGCAGAAAGACTTTGCAAACTGTTGGTGTATGCAGTTCCATGAAATGACTAATCTGAAATAGTTCCACTTCCAAGGTCTGGCTTAACAAAAATCCTTTGAACCAGTGTATCCAAACATGTCTTGAGGTTTTCTGCAATAAATGATGCTCAGAAACAAATATTTTGCAGAGTATGACCTTGTGCCTCAGGGAGTGTTGTACACAAGAGAGTTCACTGGGAACTACTGAAGTTCTAGGATTTACAGTCATTCTAGCAAAAATGCCAACGTCTTTATGTTTTCTTTTTCTGTTTTGTTTTTTCCTCTCCTTGAATTTTGTTATCACTTCAGTGTTTTCATAGTGTTATCTTCCACCCTGGAAGGAGTATCATAGCTTCATGGTGTGATGTTGCTGGCTCTTAATAAGCAAAGGTGGGGGAGGGGGTGGTGGTGTATAATGTTGTCTAAATGTATGTCCCTGGTTTTAGGAATCCCCTTTTTCCACTACAGGAAAAAATGTAGAATTTTAAATTAATTTCCTTTGGAGCAGTTTTATTTCAGTGTCTGTTCTAGGTTCAGGTAAATACAAATGTTGGGGTGAATGGTGGTATGGCCAAGAATGAGTGGCAGCAGGGATAAAGCTTTAGTGTGGCAGGGTCTGCTCTCCTGAGGTATCTCTGTGGCCCTCGTAGCATAGTTGCAACATACAGAGCATGTGGCATTGATCATCACCCTCTTGGAATTTTGTCATCATCAGTTTGTGATGGACATTTAACTTGTAAATCAAGGACTGAGTCTGCCATGGAGGTACATGGTATTATTCATGGCACAGAAATGATTAGTATTCACAAAGTTGCTGGTGGATTTGTATGGTAAAGATTCCAACAGGTCTCCAGCCTTTCAGCAGAAAGGAGTGTTTTGCCATTGTGTTCCAATGCGTCATCCATCATCAAGGGATTAATCAGGACTCAAGTGAGGTGGTCTGAAAAGACCTTTGATGCTAATCTTAAAAAAAACTCAGCAAAGCAACACTCTCACCTTGAAAATGTTAACTGTGTTGTGATCTTTTACTGTTAGTTTGGGAAAACTGTCTTTTCATTTACTTTGAACTCTAGTTAAAGTAGAGAAAGAGGTTAATGACGACTTTAATGTCTTCAGGTTGGCTGGGCGTTATGGAATATATCCTGCAGTATTTGGGGAACTGACAGCCCGTGGGAGTAGGAAAAGTTCCAGAATACTGAAAAGAGTTGAGGGAGTTGAGGAGTGCTTCCCCTTACAACATCCAGCAAAAGGCAAGACTTAGATATGTTCAAAGGAAGAGTGTTCACATCAGGGGGCCTGTCCTGCGTCATGTACTTTTTGGTGTTTTCACTTCTCTATGTTGAAATAATACTGAACACACAGATGATATGATCTTGACAAATTCAAGAAATGGCCTGAAATCAATAGCATTGATTTTAGTCATTTTGGTGTAGATGGGGTCAAATTACTGTGTTTAGGAATATTGCCTTATGTGGACAAGTAACAGCTGGCTAGGCAGTTTGGGAGAGGATAGAGGGATTGTAGTGGTTCCTAAATTATCATGAGTCAGCAGCATCACTGTCATGAAGATGCATTTGTCATACTGGAACGTATAAGAGCATTGTAAATAAGGTATGAAGCATTTTACCCATTCTGCTGAGGAGTGGTAGGTCTTCAGCTGAAAGCATCTCGTTCAGTTTGTGATACCATCATACTCTGGGAAACTTAAGGCTGAGTAACAAGATCTGTAAAGAAGATAACAAAGTCTGTAAAAGAGAAATCCAGAGTGAGGATTGGGCAGGGGGAGAGGGGAATATTTAGCTCTAGAATGGCTTTATACAACTTGTATTTCATGAGACATCAGCAGGTGATCTACAAAGCAGCTTAAAAAAGTTACTTGTGGGTATAACTGGGAGCCAGCTCTGACATCCTGTCACAGCCTGCAAGCTGTCATACTTGGTAGGTGGGTCACATCAGCTTTTTCATGATCAGTGCTTTGAACTTGAAAGCTTGTAGCTTCAACAGTAAGATTGGAGTGCTGGTGGTGGTGGATGCTTGGGGTTTTTTTAAAAAGAGACTGTATTTGATCCCAGAATATGTTATTACATACTATTTCTGCTGCCAAATGGTGCTGGGACACAGGGTGGTCTAAGGGGCTTACCCCCTGATCCCCCTTGCTTACATTGCCTTTCAGGCAGGCAATACTGAAGTACTGGTCTGGCGAAAAGATGTCTTAAAAGGTATCTGCAAAGAGAGGTTACTCAGCTTGCCATATCCATCATGAATAAAGTAAGTTATGGGTTGAAACTGCAGAATGTACTTGGGTTAGGCATTAGGCACAGGGACAGGCTTTCAAGCCACAAGAATAACCAAAACAGATTGTAGAGATACACTGGAGAATGTGGTATGCTAATAATCTCTTTTGATTTACAGCTCCCCCAAAAATATTCCAGTGGAGGTATGAATAGCTGCATAATGAATTCCAGTCTGCTGATAACAAACTCATTTTTCTGATACTTTTTGAGACATCTTTGCATTAATTTTTGGGCTCCTGCAGCCTGAAGATCACTACAAATTGGTGGAGGGGGGCGTTGCTTAGTTTGTTTTCAAAGGAATCTGGTGAGTAAGGGTAGATAGAGCTGAAGTCTTTTAAATCTCAGGAGAAGGAGATGAACTATGCAACCTCTGAAGATGTCCCCCATCACGTTTTCCTAGTATTCCCTAGTTTATTGTAGGACATAGGATAGGAGAATGATGTTGTTTAACTCTTAGCCTGGGCAGAATATTCTCTGCAAGATCTAAAGATGAAGCTCAAACCAGCTGGACGACACCTTGTCCATAACTCCTTGCTTTATTTTATCTCTTAAGAGTTTCACAGACAAGATCACAGGGAAAGCTCCAGCAAACGCTATGAATATCCAATAAGAATGTATCTGCCAGGTGCAGCAAGTCATCAGATAACAGGATTAGGGATTACTTGTTCCCTTTTAATTTTGTTTTTAAGCCAAGACCAAACAAATGGAATATTCACTATTTGTGCCATTTATTTTATGTGTATAGGACTTGTTTAAAGCTGAATTGTCTTCCATGACTTTCCTGCAATGATGTTTGATAATACTTTATCAATTAGAGAAAGTGCTGAAAATGTTAATCTAGTGGAATGAAAACATAGCAGACAACGTAAGCTTTCCAAGTTGTAGCGCAGGTGTTACACACATGCTGAAAAGTGCTGACTGAACATGTCTTTGTTGTGACCTAGTCACAGACAAATAAATGTGGAGTTTGTTCATATTGTCCTGGTCTTGAGGTAAAGTGGGTTGGAAATAATCTAAGTGGAGGGAGGGGCAGAGAGGGTATGATTAGTCCCCCAGTCTTGGCCTGTTGTTTTGGGTGGGAAGTACCTACAACTAGAATGTACTGCCCTTCCCAGTTTGTAGTGCTGGTCTTGTAGGGCTGCAGTGGTGGTATCAAGGGGAAGAAGTACTATAATACTGTTTAGGAGAATGGTCTCTTTATTGCTTACTGTCCTTGTGTATTGAGTTTGTTGACTCTCCTCTTTGCAAGTGACAGGCCTTCTACTCTCTTATCCTTCATCTGGAATGCAGATCTGTACTTCCCTGTACTTGATTTATAGTCTCTTGCCTTGACACAAATATTTGATAAATAGTCTGGAGCATTTGATGCTCTTTTCCAAAGGAAATATGTTTTTCTCAGCTCCAAATGGAATAAATTTAAATGTAAATGTGCTATAGTAGTGATAGTAACCCTTGTGAAATACTGGCTTATAAAATACCCTTAGTGGGAAACACCCATCCCATAGTGTTTTTTTTAAGGTACTGGAGAACTACTTACTTCACTTCTGTTTAGGCTCTGTCTACACCTCTGGAAGACAGGTAGGCAGGAGGTATGTAGTATGCAGCAGGGATAAACCAGTAATTACATATTTGCAATTCTTTCCTTATGATGGGGAACATTATCCTGGCATATGTTACTGAGAAGTGACTTGGTTCATTAGTGCTTTGGGCAGACCATACAGATGGGCTCTTCACTGCCATTTCACTCATTCTGTCCTGAGGTTTTGGGGAGCATAGTGGTACCTTTAAAGGCAGCATGACAAGGTGTTGTGCTTTGTAAGGTTCAGGGCAGAACAGCCTTACCTTGACTTCAAATACTTTCAAAAGGTCTGTAGATCAAAGCACATTACAAAATAGATGTTTGATTTTGTTCCCTTCAAGAGCTAAAAAGACCTTTGGATTTGATTAAAATTAGCAGAATACCTTCTCCAGATTTAAAATACTTTATTTAATAAAATGCTAAAGCTGGTTGAAAGTTCAGAACATTGTTCACATTTAAAGCCTAATACTGTTTAAAATGTGTTTCTTTGTTTTGTATCAGTAATGTCAATAGATACACTTGTTTAATAGAGGTGTGTACGATCCCTGGAACCTTACTCCCTGCAGTAGGGCAGAGCAGTGAGCAGATTTTAATATTTCAGGTAAATACTGCAGTTCTCTAACATAAACAGTACTAAAGACTGTTAAAGGGACATTGGAGGCAAGTGGAATTTTAAGTGGCATAAGAGATGACAGTATTGCCAATGACTGTAGAGCATAAAATAGCCAGGAATAATTGTTGGTAGAAGGTCTGTGGTGTCCCCATTCTGTGCGTATAAGGAGTTGAGCCTTTTAGGTTTTACACGTTTAAAATGGTCCTATCCTAGTACTCAGAGTAAACTCATTAAAACCCACTGGAACGATTCGATTGCAATGTATGACACTAGCTGGCTGAGGGTCAGAGCCTTATCTCACACAGGCTTCTGCACAGGTTCCCCAGATGCTGCCTTTTCCAAAATGTGCTTTGGGCTTTTGTGTTAAAACAGCTTGCTTCCAAAGAGAAGCTTGCTGCTTTGGGTTCTGTGGTACCCTCAGTGCACCCAGTACTGTTGACCCAGTAGTGATGTGGTGGTGGCCTTGCTGGCAGACACTTGGATCAGCTGGGGCTGGAAGGGCAGGAATCAGTAGTATTGCTCAAAGTGGCATTTCTGTCAGTGGTGTTTTCTCATTCGATGGAGTCTTTCCTACACTGCAGTCTTAGAAGTCACTTTCCTCTGTGATTTGGTTATGTTACTCTTGTATGCCCTTGTATCTTTGATTGTTGTTAAGAAAAATACCATCTCTTTACCCACTGTGTTTTAGATGTCAGTGTGTATTCACAAGTCTGGGCTTTGCAAGCTACATGGCTGTATACATGTATTTGTTCCAGAAATTTTGAAGGAGGTAAGATTTGGTCGATGTGACCTTAGAGAAGTGGAAAATAAGTAGGTAAATGGCCAGGTTGTTTGTGAAGGAGTGTTGTATAAGACGCCAGAGAAAATGGGTTTAGGGTATAGACATGTCTGTATGGTCCTTTCTTAACCTGTTTTCAGTTTATAGAAGTTAGTCATCTGGTTTGCAAAAGTGATCAGATACATAACAGTTAATATGAATTTCCCCACCCCCAGCCTGGAAAAACTTTTGTATGGACAAGCTTCTGGCACATTTTCATCTTGGAATATATAGATTTGCAGTGTTGTTTCTAGAACACAAAACAGTTTTGATGATTCTGCAAGACAGATTTGTTTGCTTTAAACTTGAAAAACAAGGTGTTAACCTGTCAGTAATAGCTGGTTTTCATAAGAACTTTTAATATCTGTATCTGGGGAGATTTTGGATTGGTACATGATTAACATTTTAATCCATCATTTAGTGTTTGAATGGGCTCGTGTTTCCAGAATTTTAGAAAATCTGATGCAAGTGATGCTTTGCATTTTTTGCTGCACGTACAGTTTAAACAATGTTTTCTTCAGTATTTTTAATTGGTAGAACTGTCCTTTATATTCAGGTAACCCTTTTGGGGGTCTGGCTGTGTGATACAATAGAAAGAAACAAATAATGATGGCAAATCTATGTGCTAGCTAATCTGGTGCACAATACTTCAGGTTTGTTAGCACAACCAGTTGTACGTGCCGTTCTGGAACAGCTACATTTGTCCTCTCAAAAGGTAGCCCTATTTCAATGTAGACAGGCTGAAGGTGTGTCTAGACAATTGTACTAATGGAAGCTGAAAGCAAAATAAAAGTAAGTTTGTTTTGTAGAAACTTTATGTAGGTGAACTGCAAATAAATGATCTCAACTTGAGATGATGTAGTTTACCAGTTATGACAACTATTAAGCTAGTAAAGTTGCACTTGTGTCTTTTATAGAAAAGCCTAATAATGCATGCAAGGTTTATAATTACATTGCTTTAAAAGGGCTATGCACCCAAATATGATTATCTTATTCAATAAAGTGTTTCTAATAATAGTAAGACCAAGCAGCATTCTGCTTTTTTGGAAAACAGGATTATGAAATTTCACGTGTGGTTTTTTGCTATCCTTAAGGAAATCAGTAGTGTGCTTTTGACTCTTCCTAGGTTGTGCTCTGAGCTGCAACTCCCTGTGTCTGTGAATGTGTTGGATGAATCGAAAGTTATTAGAAAAAGATCATACTTTAGTGAATATATATGATATTCTTTATCATAAACTAACATACACCTATTAAATGGCTATTTTATCTACTCTGAAGAGTAGCTAAGTGAAAAGGTCTGTTGTGTATGTTTAGGCATATCTGCTTGATTAAATAACTTTAGAAGAGCTGCACAGAAAGAAAAATGATGAGGGAAGTAAATTCTGTTCTGCCTTATGCATCCATTAAATTGTTCACTAATTTTTCTGAATGCTTTTGCAACCCAGCTGACATCTGATCTTTAGGAATATTATTGAAATCCCAATTGACTTGGCCAGCTAGAAAAACAAATCCTTACTTTTTTTTTTTTTTTTTTTTTTTTTTTTTTTTTTAAGTAAACATGTTCTATTCATAGTAATACATAGAAATGCAGTGAAGTGAACTGAAATTGTGGCAGGGATAGACAGATGTTGTCTTTGTGACCTTATATAGCTGCTATTATCTGGATTGATAAATGTATAATGAAGGGTACAAGTTTACTTTTTTGCTGGTTTTCTGCTGGAGGCTCCACATCTTTGTGATTTGCTGTTGCAGGGGAGGAGACATGGAACTAGCAGCTGTAATTAATAGGATTCTAGGTAGACAGCAGGATTGAAGGGACCTGAGGAGGTTTGCAGGGTACAGTGAAGCAGAAAAAGCATGCAGTAAAACCTGACTGCTTCAGAAATGTGCACTGCAGTATGTGAGCAAAGGTTAGAAGCCCTGGTTCCAGGTCCTCCCTGAGAGTTGGTGTGCTGGAACAGCACAGAGTGGCAGCAGATCTTGTAACTCAGGGCAGATTTTGCTTCTCATTGGGCTTTTCCAGTTTGTAGACCAAGGCAGGAGATGGAAGAGGAGGTAATAGGAAAAGTGCACCGCGTATAAGGCTTATCTATGCGCTTTCCTAGGTCTTTTGAAACATCTTGATCTGTTTCCAGTGAGTTATTTCATAGTTCAATGGCTTTTGATTAGCTTGTCTCTCTGGTCACGTTTTGGTCAGCGTATACCTATACTATAGTATAAGTATTTAATACATATATTGAATACCTCCTTGGTTCCTACTGCCAGGTACATCTGGATACCTCAACTTGAGAATCCAAGCTTTAGAAACTCATGGTTTAAAGTAGAAATGAAAGTTAACAGAAAGATTAAAACAACTGAGCAGTTATATTCAACTGCAAGAAAGCCAGAGCTCTTTATGAATAGTGTATTGGAGAATGGGGATTTTTCTTGGACTGCATATGTTTGTTTCCTTACTGTGGTCTGCATCTCTTCTTTAAATTGAATATGATTGTATGTTCCTTCCATTCTTGTGTCAATTTCTAATGTTTGGTTAGAGAAATACACAATGAAATCTGGTAACATAACAGAGTACCTGACAATTTTAACTTTTTTGTCTCAGTGATACACATCACTTCTTGCATGTTAAATGATATGGTGAGGGATATTTAGATATGAAACTTAAGCACTTGCCAAGGGTAAGAAAGTACTTTTCTAACAACAAAAACTTACGAAAAAGAGTTAGCTATGAAATAAGAGTTAAAGCATTTTTAATGCAACATGGAAAAATTGATAATTGAAATTATTTTCTTTAAAGATTAATTAGAACTGTTAACAAGTGGAACCCAAGTACTAATGCAGAGTTTAACTTTTTATGTGCTTATATTACTCGCTAAAGACTTCTTCGTTTTGATCAGTGAAAGAATGTTTTGGGGTAGTGACAGACAACCTTTTTTTCTTTACCAAAGCTCATTAATGCAGATTTCATTGTTCTGAAAGGATGCCTTTATAGAGCATCTCATTTAGTGATACTATTATTATTTTCTCTTTTCTGAATTCTATTTCCAGAAATAATTCAAACTTGAACCTGTTAAAAAGAGAGAGAAAATGAATTAAATTCGCATTGACAAGCACTTTCATTTGCTTTTTTTTCCTGGAGTTGGGAGTGGCTTCTGGAGATGATCTTTGTCCTTGCTGTTTTCCATAACGAAGCAGAGACCAGTTTGACTGAACTGTAAATGCAACGCAAGAGGAATTGGGAACTTTGCCTTCAGGGAATGCACGAGTATTTTTGCACACATGTGTTTATGAGTGTGACCAGAGAAAAGTAGACACCCATCTGTACTTTGAGGAATCTCTTTGCTCTATTCATTATCGAATAGTTGGCAAAGACCATTTCAGTTCTATGTGGTAATAACAAGCAAAAAAAGAAACTATGTTGAGTATCGGGAAGCAAGGTGAAAAATCACACAATTTTGCCACTGTATAAGTTGGTCATTCTCCCAGATCTTAAACACTTTATGCAGATTTGGTGATGTTATATCTAGAACATACTGTAAAGGCTTGTAAGGATGGTTCAGAAAGCTTCCACAAAATAGTCTGATTTAGCCTGGAAGAGTGTGGTCTGCACTCACTGAATGAGTACATACATCATGTATAAAATCATGAGTATTGTAAAAAAAAAAAAAAAAAAAGACTAGAATATTTTTGGGCACTTTGGTAGCACAAGAAAACATTCAGTTGAATTGAGGCTGACATTTTTATAACCACAAGTTGACTTTTACATGAAGCACAAGTAAACTGTGCCCCCTCTCATTTGGGATGCAAAAATGTATGAATCATAGAATGATAGAATAGTTAGGGTTGGAAAGGACCTTAAGATCATCTAGTTCTGACCCCCCTGCCATGCATCTAAATACAAAACAATTGAAGAGATTTATGTAGAAGCACTGACTCCTAATAAACAGTCATACAGACTCTGTGCTTAAAAGTCTGAGAGAGTATCCTGGGAGCCCTAATGGTATTCACTTTTGTTCACAAACTTCCTTTTTTTTCTTAGGACCTTACTGTAGTTGCTGTCAGAGAAGGTAATTGAGAGACTTTGAGTCTTTCCCATTATGACTTTGTGATATTACTATTGTCAGTAGTATGGTAGGTTATGAAAGTGGTCTTAGGTAGGTCGAAGGTGTCATGTTGGAGAGGATTGAGAGTGCATTTGTGAGGAGGCTGTAAAGCTGAGCATGGGGGCTAAGCCTGGATTCTGGAGTGTTTCAACAGTAGTATAATAAATATGTTTCATTTAACAGCAAAAAAAAATACTGCATTTTCATGTCACATACCTTGTTCTTTTTGTGATAGTATGTGCACGGGAAGGCTGAAGAGCAGTATATATGCCTATTGAAACATGGAGCCAGTTGCAGGCTGTGTTGGCATATAGTGTATTGGCATATAGCCTTCAGTACCTTGCTCACGCCAGAAAACACAGCTTTGGAAGGGCTCAGGACATGACTATGAGTCTACTAGCTAAAGTGTGCCTTCTGTACACTACCTGAAGAGAAGTCTGTGGGTATTAATTTAGATATCTTGCTTTAATTTACTGCGACCTCAGTGCAGAGCTTCTCAGTAGCTGTGACACCCACAGATGACATTGTTTCAGAATAAAGGTTATAGAAGTATCAAAATACTTGCTAGGTTTGAGATGATGTGGAGGTCATTCCTTTAACAAGTATGAAGTTTTCTGGTCAGCAGTGCCTAATTTATGCTAAGTCAGCAAGTGTGATGTTTGCACGACTTGAACATCAGTCCAAAATGTCATGTCTAGGAGTCGCATTGGACTGTTTACGTGCATGTTAGACACTGCTCCCTAATGAACTATCCTCGTCACTGATACTACCAGTGATGTCAAAATAGCAAGTTAGGAGACCTGAATCTTCTGCAATATCTTTTCTAAATTGATGGTTGGTGTTTTGTGAAGTGATTCATCTTGGTTTTGATTGTGCTGAAATAGAAGATAATGGCTTGCAGCATCACAAGTTTTGCAAACCTTTTCCAAAGGTACTGGGGACCTTTTTGTCAAGTGGAACCTTAGTATTGTATTTCTGTGGTGGTTTTATTTGTGCATTGTACTCAGACCTAGTTCCTACTTCAGAACAATAATTCTGTGACATTCATTTATTTAGATACCCTTAAATTCAGAGAACAGTTCTGTGTGTGCTTGGCTCTGTTTAGGTACATTTTTCACATCGCTGTGAATTGTTCTTAAGGTACATTAAATCTAGTTCTTAAATTATGTGACTTATGCCAATAGTTTGACATGGCTTAATTGCTATACAGTTCATTCTGAAAAGCGTATTTATTCAGAAGGTAATGAATCCTGTTTAAACATAGTCAACTGCATTGACTTTTTCCCAGTTTTATCTTCTACTTACTGCTCAAACATTTGGTAACAGCCTAAGCAGGCCATATCTAAAGGAGTTCTGTACCTGTTCTAAGTTCAGTGTGATGGGAAGACTGTTCTGTCTGCAGCAGATCACAGAATACCAGATTGGTAGGGGTCCTCAAGTATCATCTGGTCCAACCTTTCCTGGCAAAAGCACAGTCTAGACAAGATGGCCCAATACCCTGTCGAGCTGAATCTTAGAAGTATCCAATACTGTGGAGTCAGCCACTTCTCTGGGGATATTATTCCAAATGGCTGATGGTTCTCATTGTGAAAAATTTTCCTTTTGTGTCCAACCGGGATCTCCCTGGGAGTAACTTGTACCCATTACCCCTCATCTTTTCCATGTAACCCCTTGTAAAAAGAGTCTCCATCGTCTTTGTAGCCATGCGGTGATAAGGTCTCTCCTAAGCCCCCTTTTCTCAAGACTGAACAAACCCAGTTCTCTCAGCCTTTCCTCATAGGCTAGATGTTCCTGTATGTCCCTACTCACACTGAAAAATTACCCTTTAATACAAAAACAGGTCTTGATAAGTTAATGCTTTTGTTTTGCAGTGTGTGATACTTACTAGCTTGTGGTATGGGATGCTAAGAAAGTTCCCAGGTCAGTACTTTGTATCAGGTCCGCTCTGGTTTAGCTTCATCTTGGCTGGTAGTTTGTAGGGGTTGTGGGGTGGCTTGTTGTTGCTCTGTCTCTAAAAATGTCATCGTAGCTCACAGCTTGGGTGCAAAAATGTTTCCCTTCTAAACCCCACTACACAACAATAACATTCGGTTTCAGAAAGAAAAAAAATACACAAAAATGAGTGGATTTATTAAGGAAATGACCCAGAGGATGAAAAGACAGCGATTCTTTTACTATTCCTCGTGTGTGTTTATATTGAGCCTCAACCAAAACAGTCTTAAAAACTTAATAAAAGAATGGCATTACCAAAGCTAATCAAAGAATGGAAACGCACCCAAGCAAAGAAAACAAACTGATAAGTCAAATATAAAGGCATAATAAGGCACACCTAAAGGGATCCTTAGAAACAGCTGATGGCATCAAAACAGTAATGTATCTTTTCTGGTGTTTCAGGAAGAAATCTGGTGTTTTCAGGAGTTTGCTTCTGGTTAGTTAAGATGGTTCAAGGAAAAAGAGAGTGTAGCAGAAAAGTGGGGTTTTTTTTTCTTTTTGTTGCTGGTATTTTCTGTGGAGGAGTTAATGGCATATTGGATGTATTGCTATCATGAGCTTCTTGAGAGGGGAGTCTGGCTGTATGGGAGCAGGTGAGGAATGATGTGGACACATAGAGGAGGTAAGACACGTGGAATAGCCAAGCCTCCCTGTGGCCCAGAGTCTCATTAGTATTTTAGCAGCAGGTTTTAAAATTGCTATAAAGTGTGAAATTCCTTTCATCAGATGCTTACAGTTTCTCCACTCTTCCCTTTATTCTGATTCAGCTTGTTTGTATTACCTTTTTTGTAAACTAAATCTGGGAAGTGATCATTTAAAGGCAAAAATGCCCTTTTCAGGGACCTTTTTTTTTAATTAGATTATTTCAGGTTTTGATCAAAGATCAAATAGCTTTTGGCACTTGCACTATAGTTGCTCAATTTCTCCTTCTGTTTTTCTCTCTAATCATACTTTGTCATTTTTACGGTGCTTATACTGATGGGGTTTTGTTTGTATTTTATAGTGACTACAGTTCCTGTCTCACCTCTTTGATGGAAGAGGACTATAACCCAGAAGTGAACTCTCCACTGTAGAACAAGAAGCTCTTGTGGAATAATTGTGTCCCTTTAAAAGCAGCAGCCAGTCTACAAGAAATAGAGTAGAAGAGATTATTTTTGGACCTGGCATTTTTTTTTTCATGTGACCTATGTTTCAGCATGTAAATGGTGAACAACGAGGAAAACATTTGTGCCTGCTTTTGAGCTTTATATCAAATAGTGCTTAGCTCTGTGGAGCATCAACCAACTTAAGTGAAGACCAGAGTATATCCTAACTTTCATTTTTTAAAAATAGTATACCTTTTTTTAGCAGATGTATGTGATAAAAATGAAGTTTATATTTTAAGAGCACTTGGGCAGATGCTTTTTGTTTAAATCTCAGCATTTGGGGCAGAAGTTTTTACGTAACATCGTCACTTTTCCAGGGAGTTCAGGCTGATCTGCTGCAGATCATGAATTATCCAGCAGACTTGGGTGTATCTGTTCAGTATTAACCATGGTGTTGCTCTGAATGCTGTCATGCACACTTGACAAACCTTTTTGTAATGTAAAGCCTGACTTCTGCATTACCGCGACCAGAGGAATTTAATGAGGTGAACGTGGTCGTGGGTTTTTTAAAAATATAAATTACCTTCTTGGGTATCTTTTTTTTTTCTTTTTTTTTTCTTTCTTTTTTTTTTTTTTTTCTTTTTAAGTGAGAGAACAAAAAGAGGTTAAAATGAGCAGTTGAGGGGGTGAAGGGCACAGTTGGCACGAAGTGCGGCCTCTCGTGCTCTGCTTCGAGACGCACTATTGCCTCCAGGCTGGCCTTAGAGCATACTGGGGAAGGAAGGAACCCACAGGTCACTAAAGCACAGAAACTGAGGACATTGGACTGCAGAGGCCAAACTCAGGGTAAGTGACCATATGTACTTATTTCTTTGGTTATATAGTGTTGACTTGTTCATAGGTAAATTGAAGTTTAAAAAGAAGCAAAATGGTAATCTGGAGAAGCTTCCATAGAAAGGCATAATTCAGTTATACAGAGCAATAATGAAATTTTCATCATTTTGAGCAGTGGAAATTGCTATAACATTGGAAAGCGCAGTTCAGTTTCAGATTGCTCAGTGAGACACCTCAGCTGCTCTTTAGTTGAACTTCCATTGAGATCCTTCAAATAGCTTGTTTTTTCTTCCTAACCATTTGATTTCTTAGCTATGAAAGCAGCTTCAGCATGGGATACCCTGTACCTGAAAGTTGGGGGACCTGGATATGATTTTTATTTGGAGGTGCAGGAGCTGGCATATGGTTGTTATCAGGTCTCTGATCTGCTCTCAGCGTCCAGCATCACTGGTTTTGTCCTATTTGATTTAGACCCTTTGGAATAAAACATGCAGTGATCACCCCTTTGTAGACTGAGACAGTGAGCAGTGAATTTGAACCCCACACTCTGTCATGTCTTGATTTTACACATTCGTGCATTGTATGGCTTTCATATGCTATTTGATCTACTTCCTTCCCACCCTCACACCCATCCTATCATGAACGTTGTGGGTGTGCTAATTGTAAACAGGAAATAACTGGGAATGTTTAGGTTCTTACCTGTTCTGGTCAGAGGAACAAAGTCAGTAGGGAAAAAAAATGTGGAAGTATAATATGAAAATACAGCACTTTTCCCCTCCTGTTCAGGCCAAGCTTTGGGAAATAAATGGTATTAGTATTTCAGTTTGGAAAAGATGACAGGTAAGAGAATGTTCTTTTCATTTACAGATCCTGGCCATGAGGTTTGATGCCTCATTTTATTGAAGGGAGACACTGGACCTAAATGGCGCAGCATGACTTTGTTCCTGCCTGGCTTAACTTCTCAACACCACAGTCAACCAAGGTAACATTAACCCACATTACCTCCTTTTACAGCTATGACAGGAATAACAATTTTAAAATTGCCCCAGAGTTTTGTTGAAATTAAAATGTTTAACTTCTTTTGTGTTTATAAAGAAGGCTTTTGGAAACTTACTGACATGAACATAATTTTTGTTGTCTTTATTTCAAAAAATACATCTCTTATTTCAGAGGAGGAACAATCTCTGTTCAGACATGGAAGTAGTTCATGTCTTTGCATTGATACTTGAGTGGGATCCCAAATAGAAAATCATTAAAGAAATGGTTCTTAATCTGTGGGAGTCAAGACTTGAGCTGCCACTTATTTACAATTCAGCATATAATTTGGGTTTGATTTATGAAGATAATCTGACACTTGCTGAGTACTATATTGATGATGAGCCCTGGGGCTCTAGCTCCAAACTCAAAAATACTCATTAGTTTTTTGCAACTTCAAAATGAGGGCAGTTTGCCAGTCACCTTTCTAAGACTGATTCCAGAGGCGCCTTAGGCTGACCCACAAAGTGTCGTTTGGGACTTTAACAGTTTGTGTTCACTTATGCATGGCAGAGAAGAAGAACGTTTTAATAGCAAAACAGATCATGATCGACAACATTGATGAACAAGAAAGAATATGGCTTTCACCTTCATGCTTAAATATGAGGACACACAAGTAATTTAACGATTGTGTTGATCCATTTAAAACAAACCTTGCTATATTGAAAATTAGTAGAGGAATGGGGGGGTTGGGTTTTATTGTTTTTCAATTAACAAAATGTCAATGTTGGACTAACAGGCTCCTGGAATGCCCTAATGAATGCTTCATTAAATCACTTTTTACTTTCTGCAGTCCCCTGCAGCCACTTTTGAGAAACATGGAGAGCATCTTCCACGGGGAGAGGGCCGCTTTGGGGTGAGCCGTAGGAGACACAACTCTTCTGATGGATTTTTCAATAATGGGCCCCTCCGAGCTGCAGGAGGTGAGTGAGAAGGATCAGAATGCAGCCTGAGAGCAGGCATTTTGGAGTGTTCTACAGACTGAAGAATTGTGCAGAATATAAACAACGTTTTTACCAAACTCTCCATTTTCAAAATATCATACGAGAAACTTGTGCTGTTCTCTTCTCCCATGCCATGTGCTCAGGCCTGAGGGTTTTTTATGATAGCTGTATGTGCATTGTGTAGCTTGGTTTGTTTGCTGATAAAATCACACAATAGCTTAATAAGTTTGGCATAGTAGTTCCTTAGTGAACACTGAATTAACAAGAAGAACAGCAGCCTGATATTTCCAGTCTTCTGCACGCTGTGTTGACTTTTTTAATTGCATACTTTTCTTCTTTTGTTTAGACTGCTGGCATCAGCCATCCCTTCTCCGCCACGATTCTGTAGATTCTGGTGTTTCTAAAGGAGCTCATGTTGGGCTTTCTGGCAGTCAGCCTGGCTGGCATGGTCCCTCACGGGGCCATGATGGTGTGAACCAGCGTGGTGGAGGAGGAACTGGAGTTCATCGCCACTGGAATGGCAACTTCCATTCTCGGAAAAGTTCCGCCTTTCAAGAAAAGCTGCCTGTTGAATCCAGAGAAGAGAAGAAGGAAGATAAAGAGCAGTTGCAATTTGAGGAAGAAGACTTTGTAAGTTGTAGCTTCACACTAGAAGTAGCAGCTGTGGGAAGTGGCTTTTCAGTTCTCATTTATTAGCGTTGATAGGTGGGAAGGATCTAGAGTTGCATTCCATTCCATATTTGAGATCACAGTAGATTTAACAAAATTATTCCAGTGCTGACAGGATGCTAATTGGTACCCAAAGTCCTCAGGACTTCACGACCTGTTGGATTATGGGTTTTTTAGCACATACATTTTACCATATGGTTATTGTAAACTGAAGACTGCATTGTAACACATAAGCCAGATTGTCAGCAAAACCCATAAGGTGGTACCTGAGTCTGCCCAGGAAGAGTAGTTGTATTGACTCCATGGCTTTGCTTACAAAGCCTTATTTTTTTTTTCTTTTTTTCTTTTTTTTTTTCCCTTTTTTTGCTCCTAAATACATCTATTCAGCTTATCTTCAGTCCGCCTGTTGTTCCCGTCTCCTGCATTGTGGTCCATATTGGTGTTTGTGATAACCTTTCCAAGCTTGTTCATGACATGCTCAGACCTTTGCAACCTTGAGTCTTCTGGAATAGTATGTTGTTTAGCAGAGATGTTTTCCTATCTCAATCTGTGGATTCGTATTTCTTGAGTCATTTCTTCCATCGGTATCTCCAGTTCATGTTCTTCTTATCCAGCATTCTGATTCATGTGGTATTATCAGTATGATAGGTTTTTTTACATCTTGGCTCTATTTTACTGGAATATCTTTAGTTTTCCAAACTTTACCCAGTAGTACTTGGACTCACATTTTTCATCCTTACCATGTGCATTCCTTAATGCTATAGCTTTGAGACATACACACCTTTTGTGCTTTTTCTTTCCAATTAAATTCTTTTTCTGTCCCCGAAGAGTATTTTATTGTTATCAGACCATGCATTTTGCTTTTTGCATCTTGTTTCTTGCTATCTGGAGTCTTGTAATAAGATCAGCATCATTTGTAAGGTTCCGGTAGCTCAGTCTCTTCATCTAATGCTGTTCCTCTGACCTCATCTCCAATGCTAAAGCCACTGCTGCCTCCAGTAATGAGAGTTTTTTGTGATAGTGTGCACAGTTGTGTGTATCACCATGTTGAGCTTTTTGCTCTCCTGTTCAGCATTTATCTCTGGGAAGCTGTTTACAGCTGAAGTTGTCATGGCAGTTTGATGGCACTACTTCTGTCAGGAAGTTAGGAATTGGAGTGAAATATATGAATGCCTGCAGCTGCTTCAGGCCCAAATCTAGAGTCTACACTTAAATTGCCACAGGAGCCAGTTTAATTTAAGCTGCTAGTTTTTGTCACTGAAGTGTCTGGGGACTGATTGCATGCTCTTGTTCAACTGCTTCTGCTGGGAGTGGTAGTGTGCATGACGGGGCGGTTAACACCTGGAGAGCAGTGACAAAACTTGTGTGTGGATTTCTGTTAATCTGATTTCTCAAGAATACTGTAATTCAGAATTTCTGTAAGACTCTAGGCTGTCAAAAGCCTGATGAAATATAAAGTTACTGTAATGATTGCAACTGTGCACTGTTGTAGTCTATCTTGGTCTAAATCTTTCTGCCACATACTTCTTCATTCTCTTCTTCAGTGCCTTGACAAGTGCTTTTCCCCAACTGCAGGGCTGTTTCTTCTGTAGTTACTTCCCCCAGTTTTTTTCTAGATGAGAATACCACACACTGTCTAGTAGCAAGCACTGCTAAATAACTCCTGTATTGTCTTTGTCATAGTTGGTGAAACTAATGTATGCTGTGGTTAAGTATGTGGCTGTTAGGCCTGTGTGGCTGATGACTTTTCCTGAAAGGCCTACAAAACAGTTTGTTAGTCTTAAGTTCTCCTGTGATGTGAGCACTCCTGCTATAAAACTGACCTGTACCCAAAAAATGAAGCACTGAAACAGAGGAATTTCTAAGGTCTGAGGCAGGAATTTATGCTATGGTGTGACATTTTTTCCTAACTTTTATAAACAGGAAAAAAAATAAACATGAATGCCTACTATTTCAGAAGCTCATTATTAGAGACTTACGCTGTTGGCATAGTAACTAACATATGAAGAATTCATTAAAAAGAGGAAAAGGATGGCTTTATTTTGAACTGGTGTTATTTGAGATGGGATAAGAGGAATAGCTAATCAGGAAAGATTGTCATTGAATGTTGAGATTTTCTGTACTCTGCTTTGAGCTTGGACATGTCCTTAGTTGTTCTACTAAGTTGAATTCTGATACTGAATCAAAGGTAAGTCTGCAGAGGGCACTGAGTATGCATGTGGTATTGTCCTGACAAGTGGACACTGAAGCTTAACCTAAGTTTACATGAAACTTCTTTTGTCAATAAATGTATATATATGCATTATTCCTTTACATCAGGAGTCTAGTGTTGCTTTTGGGTGGTGGTGTGTTGTGGAGAGTTTATTATTATATAAAAATATTTAGGAAATTAGACTAGAATCTTCAAATACTGATGATGTGGATTCTGTTTTATAACTTGAGCTGCTGGTTAAATACTTAAATCCTTCATGTGTTTATTGGTTGGTGGAATCTACTTAATTTTACAGTAGGAGACTATAAAGGGCTTATCCTGAACCCGCTGTTAGTTCTGTTGGAAATACAGCAGAAGCCAAGGAGAATACAAACTTGATTTTTAGATGGCTTGTGACAAAGCACTTTCTTCTAATTCAGGTGCTGTTCAGAGAAATTTACCTGTACTCTAGGTTCCTAGAAGCATAATGTTATGTTAATGTTGAATTACTTTGTTATGTGCAATATAATGATACACTGATTTGCATTGTCTTTCTTCAGCCATCTTTGAATCCAGAAGCTGGAAGACAAAACAACCAGAACAAACCTTTAGGGACACCTTCTGGAGTATGGGGTAGGTAAAGGTATTTACATTGCTGTACAGAAAACCTGCTGAAGCAGAAAGGTGTAACCAATGTTTATATGGGGTTTTTTTTCACTCCAAAATATTTTAAACACTTAAGTGGAACTTTGTTGTTTTCCTCCCCCAATCTTCACTAATCTCTTGGCTTTTTTGTCTACTTGAAACTGTGTTTGTCTTGTCATTGAAAACTACTGGTGGCAGTAAAGTCACTGTTCTGCCTTTGTTTCCTGGCTTAGTACAATCTTATAATTTCAAGACATCACTTGAAGAGCAGAGCAGATTTGGGTGAACTGGACATCAGTTCCTGACTTGTGATGGTCATATTTGAAACAGGCTTGCTTTTGATTCAGATGTGATATGCAAATATATGAAAAATAAAAACAAAGGAAACAAGGTACCAGTTCTAGCAATTAAATTCAGGTTTGTTAAGATCTAGTTAGAATGTAGCTACATCAGTTGGGTTACGTACAGTGAATAGTACAAATGCCAAAAAAAAAAAAAAATCAGAACCGCTTCTTGCTGTAGTACTGGATTGTATTCTTTTTGCATGTTTGTCAGATAGTTACTGTTCTGCTGAAAAAAATGACGACAGTCAGCATTTATGTGGCTTTTAGCTGTTTTTAAAAGCACTGTGTCTTTCGAGGTATAAGTTATGCAGAGTATTTTTGCTGTGTTAATGAATTAACAAAGCAGATCCGTGGTTGTTCAAAGAGATGCTAATATGTGCTCTGATTCCTGTAGTATCGTGGAAGGCTGTTAGCCAATGTCACTGTAGGTTTTTTCCCTTCAGCATCAAAGGAGCTGTTGTGGTTAAATGAAAAAAGATTGGACTTTGACATCCTCATCCAGTATCTTTGCTCAAAGCTGAAACGAAAGAACAGCTAATAGCAGTCTCAGAATCAGACATGTAGCAACTAAGATTGAGGGGAGAAACCAAAGCAATATACTGAAGGTGTTAGGAAACTGAACATCTGTATTTCAGAACCTTTCTTGTTTTATTCTTACAGAAAACCCCCCTAGTGCCAAGCAACCTACCAAGATGCTGGTCATCAAAAAGGTTTCAAAAGAGGATCCTGCCGCCGCCTTCTCAGCTGCATTTACATCACCTGTTTCTCACCTGGCAAATGGCAACAAAGCCACCACCATTGTCCCAAGTGTCTACAAAAATCTGGTTCCTAAACCTGCAGCTCCTCCTTCCAAGGTACAGGGCTTTCCAACAAAGTTAGTGAACTGCAGATCAAGGGAGAACTCTCTCCCTTGGCAAGGGAATCAATTCCCTAACAAATAGCAGGAGCTGGAATCCAGTAATTTCTGGGGTAGTGGCCTTTAAAGTAGAGATCTGTTTATTACTAAAATTGTTGTTCCCTGTTAAAATGCTATTTGGTCTTGTCCATACAGAGAATTAACTTCTCTTCTGACTATACAAATGTCTGTTTGAATGTCTTGTGTATTAGACAAACCCTTATCTAAATTAGACAAAACAAGCAATGCTGAAGTGCAGTGTGTGCTAAGATGTGCTTGAATTGTTCACATAACTACCTTGAAAAAATCTTTATTTGGGTTATAGCACTTCGGTGTGTTGAAAACACGATTGAGGCGAAGATCAGATTAGATTGTAACTTCCTGCAGTTTAGCTCTAATTTAGTTGAGCCTTAAAGACAACCTGGAAAAGTAATGGGATTTGTGCTACAATTCTTTTACTGAAAGAAATACAGGAGTGTTGAAAAAACCCAAAGTATTTTCTTTTGTTTCATAGTTCTAGGCTTTATCTTGCCCTTTTTTCCAGAGAATCTACGTGTATAGATGCCCTAGAAACTTTGTAGGATTGATAGTGAAGGTATTTAAGAAGCTAAAGAAAAATACTCGCTAGGTGGTTCTTTAAAAATGTGTCAAAATACTTTGAGTTCTAAACTTTAATTTATTAATTACTAATGCTGGCTGCGACATTCCAGCAAAATCTTCCCTATGATTGGAGTAGATCAGTCTTACCCACTTCAAAGACAAAAACAAAATAAGAAAGATTAACAACTCTTTTGTAAGAAAGCAAGTTTAGAGCTTCTTTCCCATTGGTAGGTTTTTCTTAATTCAGGCTAAATTCTGCCAGCTACAGGAAAAATCCTAATGGATAAAATGATTATCAAATAATCTTGTATAAACCCTTAATCTGACAAACAATCTCCTCCTCAGTGAGATGGGGTAAACTGACCCCATTTAAAAGGCTATTAATAATAGAGTTTTTCACTTTGCATGGTTTTCAGTCCATAATGTACTTGTTTAGAATAGTTAAACAAGATGCAGCTTGTGATAGATACGGAGTCTTCTGTGGCTTTTATTTTTGCTTGTACAGCTTGTTTGATGTATGTGTGTGTATAGTCTTACCTGGCTTTAGTCTGGATGTTTTTAATGGTCTTTGAAACAAAAAGCCAAAAGTCCAGTTTCTGTGCAGGCTGTTAGATTCTCTTTGATTGCTTCAAAGTAAACAGAATTTTAGTGAACAGGAAT